>NC_057802.1:209929477-209952143 GCF_018294505.1 Triticum aestivum | reverse complement strand
CTTCCGCCGCTCGCCGCCTCCCTCCGGCCGGCACCGCCGCCGCCGTCGACCATCGCCGTCGCCGGCCCCGAGGCCGCCGCCTCCTCCTTCCTCCGGCGCCCCTCCGGCCTCCCTCTCCTCCTCCATCGCCGGCCAGCAGCGCCCCCGAGCCCGAGCTCCTCGTCCTCGATCGGATCTGGATGAGGTACTGTAGCGTTGACTTTCCCCGAGCCCCCCTCAAAATTCCCAAGTCCTCAGTATTTTTTCATATGTGTCCCTGTTCATCAGTGTATAACTTCTTGCATGTAGCTCCGTTTCGCACGTGTAATATGTCAAATTGTTCGTCTCGTGATGTTCTACATTTTGTTCAACTGCACCATGTTCATTAGAGGTCATCTTGATGCCCAAATCTCTATTGCAGAAGGGCTCGTTGCTGTTATCTGCTGGTTCTTATCAGAATTTGGAGATTTGTCATTTTTGTATCATTAAATCTGTGCATCTTATGGGCATGAGCTCTACGTGTGTTTTGTTGTATGCCATGCCATCTTTCCAAGGGTGTATGCCATGTATATTTGTGATCTCTGTGGTGACTAGCACAAGCATGCAAACTAGGCTCCGTAATGTTTCTGATTTCAGGGACAGTGATTTCTCTTGTCTGCTGTTATTTTGTTGCCATGTAAACTTGATGCTACAGAGAGATCCATGCATATTTTGGTGATGTCCAGTAAGGATGTTTTGTAGCTACAGTTGTAATTGATCCATTCCTGCACTTGTTTGCAAATATGGAGTGCCATAATATGACTCAATCTTGCTCTACTTTTGCTATAAAATAATTCTGGCAGATTCTTAACATGATATGCAAATTTGCCAAGCTTATTGTAGTTGATCCATGCATGCTATGTACTTGCTCTTGCCATGGTTAGCTTCATAAACATGCCATCTTGCTGTAGGTATGCTTGTTTTTTCATGCATTGCTATGTAGTGAGTGAATCAAGCTCACCAACATGCCTTCATATTATTGTTTCTGCCATGCTCTGTTTTCTGCTAAGTCTGAAACCTGATAACGGAACTTGCTATGTTTACATGCTTGCCATCATATATTCTGGTCCTTTTTGACTTATGGTCAGTAAGGGACTTTTGTTATATGCATTTAGTGGAACACTTCCATGCCTTGTTTTGCTATGTTAAGTTCCTGTAGCATCTTGATTTCGTGCTCTGAACATTGCTACCTGATGATGTTTTCTGCCATGTCCAGTTTTTCATTAAGTCTATGATCCTGTTATCTTTTGCACATTTTCCATGCTTGTTTGAGCTTGCTATGTTGAGATCTAGCTGTAGCTCAGTGTTCATATTTTGTCAAGCATCTCCTGTAGATTACTGTCATATGCTTTGTTGCGATGTTGGAGTGCTGTAGCATTGTTGTTTGTAGCATTTTAAGTGCTATCATGCTGTTAATCGCAGATTCGTGTCCTTTTTGTTTTGCTTGCCATTTGCAAACCGTGCATCCGATTCCGGTGATCTTTATATCGATTTCGACCGAAATCATCTCATCTTTCCAGTGGCATGCTTGGTTTGCCAAGTTACTGCCATGGTCATCATTTTCCTTTCGGAGCACGCATATGCATCGCATATCATATCTTGCATATCATACATGTTTTGCATCATGTTGCTTGTGCATTTCTCGTGGTTGATTGTGGTTCCGTTTATTTGTGTTCTTGTCTTGGGTAGAGCCGGGAGACGAGTTCGTGAACGAGGAACCTGTTGAGTACGCTTTCGAGGATCAAGCTCTCGACAACTCTGAGAACTTTGCAGGCAAGATGACCACCCCTCGAAATCACTTCTATCTTTGATTTGCTAGTTGTTCGCTCTATTGCCATGCTACGCTACCTATCACTTTCCATATCATGTCTCCCATTTTGCCAGGTCAGCCTCTAACCATCCTTTCCTAGCAAACCGTTGTTTGGCTAAGTCACCGCTTTTGTTCAGCCCTTCTTATAGCGTTGCTAGTTGCAGGTGAAGTTGAAGTTGGTTCCATGTCGGAACATGGATATTGTCGTGGAATTGTCACGGCAGATGTCCTCAAGCTAGGACTTAGTCATGGAGCCATCGCCGCTAGGAAGCTTGAAGGGGTTAACGGGACAAGGAACACGAGGGTTATACTGGTTCGGCCCCTTACGGTGAAGGTAAAACCCTACGTCCAGTTGAGGTGGTATTGATTAGGGTTTCGATGACCAGGGAGTTTAATTGCTATGCCTGGCTCTCGAAGAGATCTTACTCCTTCCTAAACCGCTACCGGGTCGTCCCTTTATATAGGGAGGCTGACGCCCAGTAGCTCTCAGAGTCCCGGCCGGCTCATAAGAGTGTCCGGCTCGGACTCTCTACTATTCTTGCCTTACACTACAAGTTCTACCATAACAATGATTGTAACTACGGGCCTTAAGCCATATCCGGGTCTTAAGCCCATCTTTGGCCCACCGTCTTCAAGCTTGGCGCCGGGCTTCTGGCAATGACCATTAGAGTAACCCGGCCCCTCCTGGCGGGTGACTCTAAGGTCTATATCCTCAATATTAGGCCCCAGATTGATTTCAGCCGGCTCATGTCAATCTTCAATCCTTTCGACAGAAAAAATCTCCGGCTTATAATTGTGTGAAGGCCATAACCCGGCGTGACGTCATCCTCTGGACTCCGGGTAATCCGCCATGACGTCATCTTCCATTACGTCCGTTTTTTACTCCACCAGATCCGCAACGGATCTTATCTTTACTACCATGCCGAAAATCGAGGCGTTTCATGGGGAGATAACCACGCCGTGGTCTCCTCATTTCTCGCGCCCACTTATAAGCTCGCCCTTATAAATAGTCCGACCCGACGGGCCTTCAGCCACTCCTCTCTTCTTCGTCTTCTTCCTCTGTCACCCAAGAGCTCGAACTCCGCCGCCGCCGCGGCGCCCCCGGTCTTCGTCAACCTTGGCCGCTGCATCACGCTGACTCGGTCCAGCCAAACGGCGGCAACCTCCGCATCTCTTCAGCACCGGTAAGTCAGTGCTACTCCATAGGGCAGATCCGCATTAGGGCTCCGTAGTTCTTCCTCTGTTCTTCGTAGTTCATCGCGAGCCTTCGGTAGATTTGGTTTTTACCACCCTTTTTGATCTTTAGACTGCCTAGGATTGCTGCGGTAGCTGTTTGGCATCCATTTCACATGCAAGTAGCCCTCTTTTTACTGCATAGTAGCCTTGTTCGAGCCCAAGAACTTCTCCTGTGTCTGTTTTTAGGTCTAGAAATTTTCCTTTTGACCGACCATTTTGATCCAAATTATTTACTGCAATGTGTGAAACCTGTTTTCACCACACTTAGTAAAAAACTGCACTCATTGAGCCATGGCGGTTTACATTTCAGGTTTAAAGTAACCACATGCCATAGAATCTTCCGGCTCAAAGGAAGCCACACGCCGTAAAATTTTCCGGCTTACTTACAACAAGGCTGTAGGCAATTGAATTACTCTTGACACCTTTTCTGCGGCTTAGATAACCCGATGTACTTAGATATATATCATTAGGCCCCTCCATAAGCCGCCACCTTAAACCTTGACTTGCAAGTTTCCTCCGACTCATCATTAAACCGGACATTTTTCCCTGTATCATAGGCTTCCAACGTTCACCATGCCTCCCAAAGCTCCTAAAGCCCCCATCACTTGCAACTGGATGCGGTCCAACGTCACCGACGAGACCCTAACAGACTTTATGAAGTCGGGTTATCTGCCCAAGAAGGACGTCATGTCCTACCGTGCCCCTGACCCATCAGAGGAGAGACCACAGCCAAAGGACGGGGAGGTAGTGATTTTTGCGGATCATATGAGCCGGGGCTTCGCACCGCCCAGCTCAAAGTTCTTCAGAGACGTGCTGAATTTCTTCGACCTGCGGCCTCAAGACATAGGACCCAACTCAGTGTCCAATATCTGCAACTTCCAAGTGTTCTGCGAGGTCTACCTTGGAGAGGAGCCCAGCCTGCTGCTCTTCAGAGAGCTCTTCTATCTGAACCGTCAGAATGAGTGTGCCAATGGGCCAAGTTTGGAGCTCGGTGGCATCTCCATTCAGCGGCGGAGGGACTGCCTTTTCCCCTACGCAGAGCCGCCAAGCCACCCCAAAGACTGGAACCAGACGTGGTTCTATTGCCAAGACACGTCACCGGCTGATGAGAGTCCGCTGCCCGGCTTTCGCCCTTCACGTCTGGAACCAACTCACCCTCTGTCTGACAAGCTGACTCAGGCGGAGCGCCAACCTCTGCTCCCCACCATAAACAAGATCAAGGCTCTCCTGGGCAATGGTCTCAACGGAATCGATCTGGTTCGAGTCTGGATCTCCTGGCGGGTAATCCCATTGAGCCGCCGCCCCGGCTTAATGTGCGAGTACACGGGCCGAAAGGATGACCCCCTGAGACACAGCCGCAGCGATCTTCCTGAAGATGTTGCTGAGGATATGACCAAGGCTCTCTTGAACGAGAGCTTGGCAGACTGCGGGAGGACCGGGTTAGCCCCCTTCTGCAAGATCAACCCAGCCCCAGCAGTAAGCCGCTGATTTGAACATTTTATCTTCGTCTGCAGATAACCTTCATCTGAATCCTTAAAAAATCATCATTATATCTTTCAGGCTGATGACAAATTCTGGAAGGTCAAATATGACCATGAGGCGGCCAAGAAGGCCAGGAAGGTGAAGAAAGCCGCCAAGAGAGCCGCTCCCTGCAAGAAGGGAAGTAGGCCTACTGCATCAGAGCTGATGCAACTAAGCGACAGCTCCGAGTCAGAGGTAACCCCTGAACCTGTAAGCTCTTTGTTATGTTTATTGTTTATTTCTGTCCGCCTTACCAACACTTGTTCATCAACAGGATGACACCGGAGCCAGTAACCCGGTGATTGAAGAGGTAATGATACTTTCCTCCGACTCGGAGCCCTTGCCAAAGCTGAAAATCCGAAGGGTAACCCGGAAAGTAAGCTTTTCACATCCTTTAGCTTATCAAGATCCTCAATTTATTTTGAAGCGACAGACTCATGAGAGCCGGCGGCACACCCGAACCAACAAGGACGCCGACCTCTCTTCCGGCTTACCGGACGCGTCGAGGAAACGCCGGACCGAGGTGATCTCAAATTTGTACCCTTTTCATCCTTTGGCGGGTGTTATACGTCAACCGCTCAGCTCTTCTGGCTCAAATTATCAGGAAACTTCCCCCTCTTCTGGCGACTCTATGCAGTCAAGCCTACCGGCTTTCAAGACCGTGCCCGGGTAATGATGATCATCTCATGTTGCACTTGTCTTTACTTACATTTTTGTGCTTAACCTTTCCGTCTTTTCAGTGCCCAGGCCAAGCTCACCAAGAGGGCGAAGAAGACCAAGCCGGTCGAAGAGCCGGATTTGCCTGAGCCGGAGGCAGCAGGTCAAGAACCGCCAGCTGCCTCCGCTCCAACCGACAAGGCAACTGCAGAAGCTTCTGCTAACCCGGAGGCCTCCAGCTCGACTCAACCAGCAGATGATCCGGACGTGGTAATCACCCGGACGGAATTTGTTGAGCCGGGGAGACCTACTGCGCTGGCCAAGTGCTCCGCCAAGGGGGAGTTGCTACAGCCCCGCCGGGTTAATCTGGACCTTACTGACTACACCAACCTGAACATCGGAGAGATTGTCTCCGGCTTCGTCAGTCAAGTGCACAAGAGCCGGGATGCAGAGGTCGCCATGGTGAACCAGATTCAGCAGAAGTCTGAGGTATTACTCTTCTGTCTTCTTACTTACTACATAGTTACTTTTACCATGCTAGCCCCCAAGTCGACGACTTATGATTAAATATGTTGTAGACTTAAGTTCCGGCTTACTTACTTGAACCGGCAATTTGTAGATAGAAACATTCGATATGCATTAGCCCCCAAGTGCCAAGTGTCTTTGCTTGGAAAGTGCTTGGGACTTTAAAAGTGCACAATATTTGTTCATCCTATAATCCGGAAATTATGCAGGCTGCTTGTAAAAAGTTTGAAGCTGACATCTCCGATCTGAAGAACCGGCTGAAGACGCAAGAAATGGTGACCCGGAAAGCAAATGCCAAATTTGTGTCCAGTATTGCTACACAAGAACAGCTGAAGACAAACTTTGATGCTGAACGGAGAGCCTGGGCCGAAGAGAAGGCCGCTCTGGTGAACCGGGCCGAACAGGCGGAGAAGACTCTCTCAGAGAAGACCGCCGAACTCTCCGGCTTAAAGCGCCAAGTGTCCCAGATGGTTGCCGCAATCTTCGATAAGTCATCTCACCGGCTTTCATCAAGTTTAGAATCTGTACATCTCATAACTCATCCTTGTCGGCGGCTTATCTTATTATGTTAAACAGGTTCCAGAAGCGTCAACCTCAACCAGAGTGTGGTAACCAAGCTGAAGGCCGTGTACACCCTGGTGGAGCAACTCTACACCGGGTCACAACGTGCTCTGGCTGTGGTGGCCCTATCCAACGAGGTGCCGACTCACCTGGCGGAAGTTCTTCGCCGGCTCGCCGTTCTTCCTCAACGCATCCAAGAGCTGCGACGGGCCTCTGCAAGAGCCGGAGCCATAGCGGCTCTAAGCCGGGCTAAGGCATTCCTTCCAGAGCTAGACCCGGCGGACATCGCTTTGAGCTACCCTAGTTTGAAGGAAGACGGCTCCGCCTTTGACCAGAAGGACTTCGCGGCTTGTGTGAAGATCATACGCCCGGTGGCCACTCTGATTGGCAATGATACAGATCTGACTAAGTATCAGCCGGGTTACGATGCAGAGAATCAGAGGATCCCCACTCCGCGCTATGAAGCCCTCAGCCTGATCCCGCCGGCTCGCCAGCACACCTTCGCCCCGGAGATTGACCCGGCGGGGCTAATTGACGAGGAAGCTGAATTCGAAGCTCTGAGCGGCATCGACTGGAAGTCGTCGACTTTCCAGACCTTGGGAATAGCCAGAGGCGCGGAGAGGGATGAACCGGAGACTTCAACCCAGCAGGCATCTTAATTCTGTAGGCGGCTTAACAAACAATGCTCCACCCTTTTGGACTCAATGAGTCTTGTAATAGAATAGGCTCAATACTTTAACTGTGCCGTGCCATCGCGCACGTATTGAATGCTTGAATCCTTATGAAAGTTGCTTCCTTATATGTCACCGGGTTACAGTTGATCAGTCATGTTCCTTCAGTTTAAATAATTGTCTTCAACTATCCTGCAAGAAAAGACAAATCACAAGTCTCGAGGCGGCTTACCGCATGGAGAAGCATAGTCTTATGCCTATAACCCGGAATATGATTTACCAAAAACTGGCCCTCGATGATGTCCTTGATATAATCGTAACAACATACTTACCAGCCTGCAAGCACACGGCCGGCTTAGAGAACCCGGGCTACGAGTTTGACACCTCAATTCTGGTTTACCAGTCTTAATAACGCCAGTTGTGTTCGACTAGCACTGTAAATCAAAGTTAAGCCGGCAAAGTGAGACCCGGCCGTACACACCTTGAAATAATCAGAAGAAACTTGCTATAAAGCAGAAGAACTTAGGGGCTTCCGGTTCGAATACGACCAAAGACCCGGCCCAAAGGGGTTATGCTAAGATTCGAATACGATCATATAGCCCCCAGTAGGTGTGGCGATGCCAATCAAGAGGGTACCGACAGCTATGTTCTCTTTGGTTCGAATACGACCCATGTTTGAACAGGAAGCCCCCAAATGACTTGAAGAATTGTTTAACGACGCTGATTCAAATACGATCCACGTCGGTTCCCAAAGGGGTTAAACTAAGATTCAAATATGATCAAAGAAAACTCCCCAATGAGCTCGGCACTTTGCCAATCAAATGGGTATCGACAGCTATGTTCTCTTTGGTTCGAATATGACCTATGTTTGAACAGGAAGCCCCCAAGTGACCTTATTGCCTACGGCTAGATTCGAATGCGATCATAGGCCGGATTCTCCTGCAGGTTATCATGTGATCTTGTAATGAAACAACACGTGCACATTTGGAGGAGAAAAAAGGACAGAGGTCCTGCTTTATTGCTTATCATAATATATACATGGCTTAGAGAAATATGTACATTAATTATGAGAGCCGGTGGCTTAAGTGTAGTAAGGCCGAAGCTGAGCTATGTTCCACGGCTGACGGGTCTCTTCCTCCGACTTACGTGAGTCTTTGTGCTCCCGAATGTCAATGAGGTAATATGACCTGTTGTGCAAATTCTTGCTGACCACAAAGGGCCCTTCCCAAGGCAGGGATAGCTTGTGTGCATCTGTTTGATCTTGGATGAGCCGGAGCACGAGATCGCCTTCCTGGAAGACCCGGGATTTAACCCGGCGACTATGATAACGGCGCAGGTCTTGTTGGTAAATCGCTGAGCGAGCTGCTGCCACATCACGCTGTTCGTCCAACAAGTCAAGAGCATCTTGGCGCGCCTGTTCATTATCCGCCTCAACGTAAGCCGCCACTCGAGGCGAGTCATGATGGATGTCACTGGGGAGGACTGTCTCTGCCCCATAAACCATGAAAAAAGGCGTGAAACCTGTAGACCTGTTAGGAGTAGTGTTGATGCTCCATAACACGGAGGGCAACTCCTCCACCCAACAACCCGGCGTCTGTTGCAAAGGGACCAAAAGCCGGGGTTTGATGCCTTTCAGAATCTCCTGATTAGCTCTCTCAGCTTGACCATTGGATTGAGGGTGAGCCACGGATGAAACATCAAGTCTAATATGCTCTCGTTGACAAAACTCCTCCATGGCGCATTTGGATAAATTGGTGCCATTGTCGGTTATAATACTGTGTGGAAAACCAAAGCGAAAGATCACCTTTTTCATAAACTGAACCGCCGTGGCTGCATCACACTTGCTAACTGGCTCCGCTTCAACCCACTTGGTGAATTTGTCAACTGCCACCAAGAGGTGGGTCCTCTTATCCTTGGACCTTTTAAAAGGCCCAACCATATCAAGCCCCCAGACCGCAAAGGGCCAAGTAATTGGGATCATCCTCAGCTCTTGAGCCGGCACATGAGCCCGTCGCGAGAACCTTTGGCAACCATCACACTTACTAACCAAGGCCTCTGCATCAGCATGAGCCGTCAGCCAATAAAAACCATGACGAAAAGCCTTGGCCACAAGAGACTTTGAGCCGGCGTGATGGCCACAATCCCCTTCATGGATCTCGCGCAAGATCTCTTGACCTTCCTCAGGGGAAACACAATGCTGAAACGCTCCCGTAACACTGCGGTGATGCAACTCGCCATTGATAATAATCATTGACTTAGCCCGCCGGGTTATTTGTCTGGCCAAAGTTTCATCCTCAGGCAACTCTCCCCGGGTCATGTAAGCCAGATAAGGTACTGTCCAGTCCGGTATGATGTGGAGAGCCGCCACCAGTCGCGCCTCCGGGTCAGGGACAACCAAGTCTTCCTCCGTAGGCAACTTAACAGAAGGGTTATACATGACATCCAGGAAAGTATTAGGCGGCACCGGCTTTCGCTGAGAGCCCAGCCGGCTTAGGGCATCAGCCGCCTCGTTCTTCCTGCGATCAATGTGCTCTACTTGGTAGCCCTGAAAGTGCCCAGCAATGGCATCAACTTCGCGGCGATAAGCCGCCATGAGAGGGTCCTTAGAGTCCCACTTGCCTGATACTTGTTGGGCCACCAAGTCTGAGTCACCGAAACACCTTACCCAGCTCAAGCTCATCTCCTTAGCCATCCGAAGACCGTGGAGCAAGGCCTCGTACTCAGCTGCGTTGTTGGTACAAGGAAACATCAATTGTAGCACATAATGGAACTTATCACCCTTAGGGGAAGCCAATACGACTCCAGCCCCCGAGCCCTCCAACTGCCTGGACCCATCAAAGTGAATAGTACAATATGTGTTATCCGGCTTTTGCTCGGGCACTTGTGACTCTGTCCAATCATTGATGAAATCCACCAAGGCCTGAGATTTAACAGCAGTGTGTGGCACGTATTTGAGACCATGAGGTCCGAGCTCTATGGACCACTTAGCTACTCTTCCCGTGGCCTCTCTGTTTTGAATGATATCACCAAGAGGAGCCGAACTAACCACAGTGATGGGATGACCCTGGAAATAATGCTTAAGCTTTCGGCTCGCCATGAACACACCATAAACAAGCTTCTGCCAATGTGGATACCGCTGTTTGGACTCGATGAGCACTTCACTGACATAATAAACCGGCCGCTGAACCGGATGCTCCTTACCCTCTTCCTTGCGCTCCACCACCACAGCCACACTGACAGCTCGTGTGTTTGCCGCCACATACAGTAATAAGGGCTCCTTATCAACCGGAGCAGCAAGGACTGGGGGCTCTGCCAGCTGCTTCTTCAAATCCTCAAAGGTAGTGTTAGCTGCATCATTCCAGACAAAGTTATCAGTTTTCTTCATCAACTGATATAATGGCATGGCCTTCTCACCCAAACGGCTTATAAACCGGCTTAAAGCAGCGATGCGACCCGCCAAGCGCTGAACATCATTTATACACGCCGGCTTAACCAGGGAGGTGATGGCCTTGATCTTTTCCGGGTTAGCTTCAGTGCCTCTGTCAGAAACCAGAAAGCCCAAGAGCTTGCCTGCAGGAACACCAAAAACACACTTGGCCGGGTTAAGCATCATCTTGTGAACCCGGAGATTATGAAAGGTTTCTCTCAAATCATCTATCAGGGTTTCCTCCTTTATGGACTTAACCACAATATCGTCCACATAAGCATGAACATTGCGCCCAATCTGGTTATGAAGATAGTTCTGTACACAACGCTGATAAGTCGCCTGTGCACACTTGAGTCCAAAGGGCATAGACACATAGCAGAAGGCTCCAAAGGGAGTGATGAATGCCGTCTTCTCCTGGTCCTTAACTGCCATTTTAATCTGATGATACCCGGAATAAGCATCCAAGAAACTTAAGCGTGCACAACCTGCCATAGCATCAATAATTTGATCAATACGGGGAAGGGCAAAAGGATCAGCCGGACACGCTTTGTTTAAGTCCGTGTAGTCCACACACATCCGCCAAGTGCCGTTCTTCTTGAGTACGAGCACCGGGTTAGCTAACCACTCGGGGTGAAAGACTTCAACAATAAACCCGGCTGCCAAGAGCCGGGCCACCTCTTCTCCAATGGCTTTCTGCCTCTCTTCATTAAACCGCCGAAGGAATTGCCTGACCGGCTTAAATTTCGGATCAACATTGAGAGTGTGCTCAGCGAGTTCTCTAGGTACACCTGGAATGTCAGACGGCTTCCATGCGAAAATGTCCCTATTCTCACGGATGAACTCGATGAGCGCGCTTTCCTATTTTGGATCCAGATTGGCACTGATGCTAAACTGCTGAGATGAATCTCCTGGAACGAAATCAACAAGTTTAGTCTCATCAGCCGACTTAAATTTCATCGCCGGCTCATGCTCCGTAGTCGACTTTTTTAGAGAAGTCATGTCTGTTGGGTCAACGTTGTCTTTGTAAAACTTTAACTCCTCTGTTGCGCAAACAGACTCTGCATAAGCTGCATCGCCTTCCTCACACTCCAAGGCCACCTTCCGGCTGCCGTGAACCGTAATGGTCCCATTATGACCCGGCATCTTGAGCTGTAAGTATACGTAACACGGCCGTGCCATGAACTTGGCGTAAGCCGGCCGCCCAAATATGGCATGGTACGGACTTCTTATCTTGACCACCTCAAAGGTCAATTTTTCCACCCTGTAGTTGTGCTCATCTCCAAAGGCCACTTCCAACTCGATCTTGCCGACTGGGTAAGCCGACTTACCAGGTACCACACCATGGAAAATAGTGTTTGATTGGCTGAGGTTCTTATCAGTCAACCCCATACGACGGAAAGTCTCAGAATAGAGGATGTTGATGCTGCTGCCTCCATCCATGAGCACCTTAGTGAACTTATATCCTCCCACCTGAGGAGCCACCACCAAGGCCAAGTGAGCCGGATTATCCACCCGGGGAGGGTGATCCTCCCTACTCCACACTATAGGCTACTCAGACCACCGCAAGTAATGTGGAACCGCCGGCTCAACAGTGTTCACAGCCCTCTTATGAAGCTTCTGATCTCGCTTACACAGACTGGTGGTAAACACATGATACTACCCACTGCTAAGCTGCTTTGGATTGGTCTGATAACCCCCCTACTGCTGTTGATGACCCTGGCCAGACTGCTGATTGAAGCCCCCTTGACCGTTCTGAGGATTAGAATTTGAGCCGCCGCCCGGGCCATGAAAACGGCCGGCGCCTGAGCCACCCCCGGGCCATTATTGCCGTTAAAGGCGTTGGAATTCTTGAAGGCCTTCATGATTGCACAATCCTTCCATAGATGAGTTGCTGACTTCTCTCTAGAGCCATGCCGTGGACAAGGCTCGTTCAACAGTTGCTCCAGCGTCGGTCCTGACCCGCCGCCTCGGGGAGGGGGCCTCCCCTTGCGTCTCTGGCCATTACCCTGTGAACTGGCGTTAGCCACAAACTCTAGGCTGCCATCGGACTTGCGCTTGCCGCCTCCTTGGTTCCCCGGGTTATGCTGATGACCCTTGCCATTGCCGTTCTTCTTTCCCTTCCCTGTCCTTTCATCATCTCAAGCGGGGTCCTTGGTACCATCAGAATCGGCGTACTTGACAAGAGCCGCCATCAGTGTGCCCATATCATTGCAGTCGCGATTAAGCCGCCCGAGTTTCATCTTTAGGGGCACAAAGCGACAATTCTGCTCCAACATTAAGACTGCAGAGCCGACATCCATCTTATCCGAGGAATGTATTATCTCCTTAACCCGGCGAACCCAATGTGTCGTAGACTCACCCTCCTGCTGCTTGCAGTTAGTCAAATCCACAATTGACATAGCCTGCCTACAGGTATCCTTGGAGTTCTGGATGAACCGGGCCTTCAGCTCAGCCCAAGACCCAATGGAATTCGGTGGTAGCCCTTTCAACCAAGTGTGGGCAGTCCCATCTAACATCATGGTGAAGTACTTAGCCATGGCCGCTTCACTGACCTCCAGCAGTTCCATGGCCATCTCATAACTCTCGATCCAGGCTGCGGGTTGTAAGTCTGCCGTGTAATTAGGCACCTTCCTAGGGCCTTTGAAGTCCTTGGGTAGACGTTCATTGCGGATGGCTGGCACTAAACAAGGGACACCCCCAGTCCTGGTAGGGATACCCACGTCGACGGAAGTCGTCGGATAAGCCGGGGGAGTCTGGTAAGCCGTCAACTAAGGCACCTGCTCCGCCTCTTGCCGCGCTCTGTCTTGGTCTGCTGCGTGAAAGGCTCCGTTATGAGCCGGGCCATGGCCAGGGGGCGGGTCATGGCGTCGGACGTTACTTGAGCCGGTCGCTGAGATTGTCTGCTGTAACTCGGGCTCCGGCCTGGACGAGGGGTCGAGTGGATCCTGTCCCGGCTGTAGGAGTACGCCTCTTGCTGCGCCAGTGCCGTCTGAAGGAGCTCCCTAACCCGGCGGGTTTCAATAGCCGTCGGAGAGTCGCCGTCAATTGGGAGAGCCGCCAGCCGTGCTGCCGCGGCGACCATGTTCTCCAGCGGGTTAGCATAATGACCCGGTGGTATTGGCACGTACTGAGGCGGGGCAGGGTGCACCTGGGGAGGCCCCATCACTTGTGGCTGAATAGGGGTCCCGGACCCGGGCACTATGACCCCTGGCGGGTTACTAGACCCTGCACCTGGCGTGTTGAAGAGGTTTCGTGGATCGTAAACCGGAGGGAGTCGAGATTGGGCCTTTTGATGCCTCCTTCTCAGGACCTCATTGGACGCGTTTTGATCGATCGTGAGCCGGAAGGACTGCGCTTGAATCAACTGGGTTTGGGCGTCGAGAGCCGCCCTCTCCGCAGCCATCCTGATCCCTTCTGCTGCCAGATCCTCCTTAGCTTTCACTAGATCTAACTTTAACTGTGCCACCTCCGCATCATGCTGAGCTTGATCCGCTGGGTCAACCGTGGCGGTTAGCAGGGCCGTCATCTTGTCCGTGAGATCCATTAGCACCTGAGCCGGCGAGGGCACCGGGTTTCCCGCTCCAGCCACAGGGTTCTGAACAGGCTGCGCACCGGCCATGAAGATTCCGACCCGACTTGGTGGCTCAAACGGGTCCGGAATACTGTCACCATCGGAACAACCCATGAGCCTGCCATCTTGAAGTTGATACAACGAGTTTGACTCATCGGTGGACGACTCGCCGTCAGAGCCGGCGGCCGTCTCATCACCATGGATACATCCCACAAAAGCATGCCTTAAGGCAGGCCGGGCCCGGGCGGGTCGTGCACGCTGAGCCGTCTCGATGAGATCCGGCTCAGGGCCCGGCTCACCAATCTTGGCGATGAAAACAAGAATTCCGCCGAAGGGGACCCGGTACCCGTACTCAATCGAGCCGGCGTTGGGGCCCCAGTTTGCATCGTCGATGTAGAGCTTGCCGTGACGACTCTTGGTCATCCGGCCCACAGCGTATCCCTTGAGCCCTTCGAAGCTGCCCTTCAAGAACTCAAATCCACCGTGCGCTGGCCCCATGGTGGGCGCCAACTATCGTGGAATTTTCACGGCAGATGTCCTCAAGCTAGGACTTAGTCGTGGAGCCATCGCCGCGAGGAAGCTTGAAGGGGTTAACAGGACAAGGAACACGAGGGTTATACTGGTTCGGCCCCTTACGGTGAAGGTAAAAGCCTACGTCCAGTTGAGGTGGTATTGATTAGGGTTTCGATGACCAGGGAGCTTAATTGCTATGCCTGGCTCTCGACGAGATCTTACTCCTTCCTAAACCGCCGCCGGGTCGTCCCTTTATATAGGGAGGCTGACGCCCAGCAGCTCTCAGAGTCCTGGCCGGCTCATAAGAGTGTCCGGCTCGGACTCTCAACTATTCTTGCCTTACACTACAAGTTCTACCATAACAATGATTGTAACTACGGGCCTTAAGCCATATCCGGGTCTTAAGCCCATCTTTGGCCCACCGTCTTCAAGCTTGGCGCCGGGCTTCTGGCAATGACCATTAGAGTAACCCGGCCCCTCCTGGCGGGTGACTCTAAGGTCTATATCCTCAACAGATATGTTGGGATATCACAATATCTCTGATTTAATTAATGCATCTATATATATTTGGTAAAGGGTGGAAGGCTCGGCCTTATGCCTGGTGTTTTGTTCCACTCTTGCCGCCCTAGTTACTGTTATACCGGGATTATGTTCCTTGAGTTTGCGTTCCTTACGCGGTCGGGTGATTTATGGGACCCCCTTGACAGTTCGCCTTGAATAAAACTCCTCCAGCATGGCCCAACCTTGGTTTTACCATTTGCCACCTAAGCCTTTTCCCCCGGGTTTTCGCGAGCCCGAGGGTCATCTTATTTTAACCCCCCGGGCCAGTGCTCCTTCGAGTGTTGGTCCGAACTGAGTAGACTGCGGGGCCCCCTCCTGGAAACTCGAGGACTGGTTTTACTCGTAGGATGTCTCATCCGGTGTGCCCTGAGAACGAGATATGTGCAGCTCCTATCGGGATTTGTCGGCGCATCGGGCGGCTTTGCTGGTCTTGTTTTACCATTGTCGAAATGTCTTGTAAACCGGGATTCCGAGACTGATCGGGTCTTTCCAGGAGAAGGTTTATCCTTCGTTGACCGTGAGAGCTTATGATGGGCTAAGTTGGGACACCCCTGCAGGGTATTATCTTTCGAAAGCCGTGCCCGCGGTTATGAGGCAGATGGGAATTTGTTATTGTCCGGTTGTAGAGAACTTGTCACTTGACCCAATTAAAATACACCAACTGCGTGTGTAGCCGTGATGGTCTCTTCTTGGCGGAGTCCGGGAAGTGAACACGGTCTGAGTTATGTATGACATAAGTAGGAGTTCAGGATCACTTCTTGGTCATTGCTAGATGACGACCGCTCCGTTGCTTCTCTTGTCGCTCTCTCTTGCGTATGTTAGCCACCATATATGCTTATTGCCGCTGCAGCTCCACCTTATTACACCTTCCTTTCCTATAAGCTTAAATAGTCTTGATCTCGCGGCTGTGAGATTGCTGAGTCCTCGTGACTCACAGATTCTACCAAAACAGTTGCAGGTGCCGACAATGCCAGTGCAGATGATGGGGTCGATCTCAAGTGGGAGTTCGACGAGGAACGTGGTCGTTACTATGTGTCTTTTCCTGATGATCAGTAGTGGAGCCCAGTTGGGACGATCAGGAATCTAGCATTTGGGGTTCTCTTATTTTCATCTGGATTTTGACCGTAGTCGGTCTATATGTTTGTATTTTGGATAATGTATGAGTAATAGTTATGTATTGTGTGAAGTGGCGATTGTAAGCCAACTCTTTATCCCATTCTTGTTCATTACATGGGATTGTGTGAAGACGACCCTTCTTGCGACTAAACCACTATGCGGTTATGCCTCTAAGTCGTGCCTCGACACGTGGGAGATATAGCCGCATCGTGGGCGTTACAAGTTGGTAATCAGAGCCATCCCCGACTTAGGAGCCCCCTGCTTGATCGAATCGCTGGCGTTGTTGAGTCTAGAACAAAAATGTTTTGAGTCTTAGGTTTATATATATCGGAGAGCAGGATTCTTTTTACTCCTCAGTCCCTTCGTCGCTCTGGTGAGGTCTCCTGACGTAGAAGTTTTGACTATTCTCTCCTGAAATTTCACAAAAAATTTTTTAGGATCACGCGGGTATCTTGGAATCGTTCCGATGGTTTTGTGACGAGAACATTGTTCTTGGTGCCTCCTGACATTTAGGGGTTGTGGCAGTGTCCCGGGGAGTTGAGCTCCGAGGTGTTGTCGTCACAATTTTATCGTTGCAGTTCTGGAATACCTGAGTTTCGCCGACATCGAAATCTCTTTTATGTAGTTGTTGGTGATATCACCTCGACGCCACCCAGTACTGGGGCGGGAGTTCGGGAGTATTGCCATAACTTTTATAACGGATATTTTTTGAAGGTTGAGGTAAACGATTTCCGAAGGTTTCTTGGTTATGTGTTGACGGATGGATACAACTGGATCTAGGGATTGTTAGTTTGGGTGATATATTTTGTGTCCCCTGTATCCCCAACACCAGATTGCATAACTAGAAAGTTTCGGGAGTTTATAAGTGGGAATTCAAGTAGCCTTAGGATATCTTTCCGACAGACGCATGATATGAGATTGGGGTTCGACGTCTAGTGGTCCGCCTGTACACGGTTGATTTTAAAGTGGTCTCGTAGTGTCTTAAAGAGTCCATGGCTATGCCGACTCGGGGATGCTTCGTATGTCATGTGCACAGCCTTGTACATGATGGTGCTGTACGATTGAGCCCGTGTGGGCCCCACCACGAAAACTTCGGACGAAATCTCTATCATATGTTTGTTCCGGCTTATTCTGCAAGCCAATAGTTTGTTTTGTTTTGAATTGTGGTATTCGAGTTGCTTCGAAGTCATATGTTGATTCCATATCTTTTTCAAGTGGCTTCTCAACTTATGGAAGTGTGATGATTTACTACGGAATTCATTCGTTCATCCTCGTTCGAATGTTTATTGTGAAGACTATATGTTGCAATTTCTATCCGTTGATTCTACTTATCGATTTGTCTATCAAGATGCTAACGGATGTCACCCTCTTCAGGATGGCTCCGCCAACGCGTCAGAATCCGGATCGCAATGAAGGGAGTCAAGCGAACCCTCCGCCACCACCTCCACCTCCGGAGGCATGGCAAGCTATCATGGCAGCCACCAACGCCAATGCTCAGATGATTCTGCAACTCTTGCAAGAATGCACCCAAGGTCAAGGCAATCAAGGCAATCAAGGTCAAGGCAACAATCAGTTTCACTTTGCTACTCTCGACCAGTTTCTCGCAAATCAGCCCAAGTCTTTCAGCTACTGTGCCGAGGCCACAGATGCCGATGATTGGCTCGTGGACATCAACAAGCATTTTGAATGTAGCAATGTCAGGCCCGAGGACTATGTCAAGTTCGCTTCTTTCCAGCTCAAGGACCAAGCTGCTGATTGGTATCAACAATACAAAGATTCCAGAGGAGGTCGTGTGATCACTTGGACGGACTTCTGTCAGGACTTCAAAGCGCATCACATTCCACAAAGTGTTGTTGAGAGCAAGCGTGAGGAGTTCCGCAATCTCAAGCAAGGCAACATGTCTGTGTATCAATACAACATCCAGTTTCAGAAACTTGCTCGCTTCGCTAAACAAGATGTTCCTGATGAAAAGAGTATGATCTATCACTTCAGAGGTGGCCTTAAAGAGGATCTGCAGTTAGCTCTTGTTCTTGTTGAGCCTACTCAGTTTGATCAATTCTACAATATGGCACTGACGCAGTTCAGTCTTCTTCTTCCTCACTTGTGGCAGCTAAGCAACAGAAGTTCTGGTTGCCTCCTCCTCCTCCGTTTCGTCAGCCTTACCAGCAGAAGAACAAAGGTGGCCATGGTTCTTCCAACTCTTCCAACTCTGGCTATCAGAACAAGTCTCAGAATCAAGCTCCAAAGTCCAATGCTCCTTATCACCGTCCACTCTCAGAGGTGACTTGCAACAAATGTCAGCAGAAAGGTCACTATGCTAACAAGTGCTTCAACCAAAGGCGTCTGCCTCCTCCTCCTCCTGTCAGATCTTCCAGCAATGCAGTGGAAAAGCATAATCCAAAGTCTGCAAAGGTGAACATGATGAATGCAGCTCAAGCGGAGGAATCTACTGATGTGATAATGGGTAATCTCTCAGTTAATGATATTCCTGCAAAAGTTCTTTTTGATACTGGTGCATCGCATTCTTTCTTGTCATACTATTTTGCATCGAAGCACAATGTTGACACAGAGATCTTATCCAAAGTTATGCAAGTTGTTTCTCCGGGAAAGCTTTTGTCTTCTAGTTTGGTTGCCCCCGATGTTTCCATCAAGATGGGTGACTATGAATTTCTGTCTTCTCCAGTTGTTCTTGGTGACTCGGATATTGATCTAATTCTCGGGATGGACTGGCTTTCTAAGCACAAGGCTCAACTCGATTGTGCTGCCAGGGAAATTCAATTGACAGACTCTTCTGAGGATGTGATTATTTTTGCCGCTCGTTATGAAACCATTTGGTTTTTCTCTCTCAATGAGAAGGGCGAATTGAATGCCATCTCTCAAATTCCAGTCGTTTGTTAGTATCAAGATGTCTTTCCAGAAGAGCTTCCGGGTATGCCTCCTCATCGGCCAGTTGAGTTTGTTATCGAACTAGAGCCTGGCACTGAACCCGTTTGCAAGCGTCCATACAAGCTTGGACCCAACAAGCTGAAGGAATTGAAGAAACAGCTCGATGGACAAGAGCGTATGGGTTTGATCAGACCGAGTTCTTCTCCATCTGGTTGTGGTGTTCTTTTTGTCAAGAAGAAGGATGGCACGGACCGACTTTGTGTCGACTACCGTCCATTGAATAAGAAGACTATCAAGAACAAGTATCCACTTCCCAACATCAACGAGCTTTTTGAGCAACTCAAAGGTGCTAAAGTTTTCTCCAAGCTTGACCTTCGTATGGGTTATCATCAGATTCGCATTCGTGAAGAAGATATTCCCAAGACAGCATTCAGAACAAGCTTTGGTTCTTATGAATATACTGTCGTGTCTTTCGGCCTTGTCAATGCTCCTCCAGTGTTCTCTCGGATGATGAATTACGTCTTCAACCCCTATACCAATGAATTCGTCCTGGTGTATCTCGATGATATCTTGGTCTTCTCCAAGAATAAGAAGGACCATGCCAAACACTTGCGATTGGTGCTCGACAAGCTCAGAGAGTATCAATTCTATGCGAAGTTCTCAAAATGTGAGTTTTGGCTTGATGGAGTTCTTTTCCTTGGTCACATCATCTCTGCCAAGGGCATCGCTGTTAACCCCGAGAAGGTGTCCGCAATTGTGAATTGGGAACCTCCTCAAAATGTCAAGCAGCTCCGCAGTTTTCTTGGTCTTGCAAACTATTGCCGAAGATTCGTTGAGAATTTCTCTAAGATTGCAAAGCCTCTTTCCAACCTCCTCCAGAAGCATGTGAAGTATGTCTGGTCTCCTGAGTGTGACGTTGCTTTCAACACTCTCAAAGAGAAACTAGTCACAACTCCTGTTTTGACTCCTCCTGATGAATCCAGGCCGTTTGAAGTTTTCTGTGATGCTTCTCTCCGAGGTCTCGGTGCTGTGTTAATGCAAGAGAAGAAAGTTGTGGCCTATACCTCTCATCAGTTGAAGCCCAACGAGAAGAACTACCCCACTCACGATCTTGATTTGGCGGCAGTTGTCCATGCATTAATAATGTGGAGACATCTTTTGTTGGGAAGACAAGGGGACATTTTCACCGATCACAAGAGTCTCAAGTATATCTTCACTCAACCCAACCTCAACCTCAGGCAGACTCGATGGGTCGAAATGATTCAAGAGTACAATCCGAGTATTGAATATACTCCACGCAAAGCAAATGTCATTGCAGATGCTTTAAGCAGGAAGGCTTATTGCAACAGCTTAATACTCAAGCCATTCCAACCGGATCTTTGTGAAGCTTTCCGCAAGCTCAATCTCCAAGTTGTTCCTCAAGGCTTTCTTGCCAACCTCATAGTATCTCCTACTTTGGAAGATCAAATTCGTGAGGCACAACTCCTTGATGCCATGGTGAAGAAGGTGAAACGTGGTATCGACAAGGGTCTTTCCAAATACAAGTGCTATCGCATTGATGACAGAGACACTTTATTCTTCGAGGACCGGATTGTGGTTCCTAAAGGTGATCTACGGAAAGTCATTATGAACGAGGCGCACAATTCTCTCCTATCCATTCATCCTGGAAGTACGAAGATGTATCATGACCTCAAGCAGTCGTATTGGTGGACTCGAATGAAGCGAGAAATCGCTCAATTCGGGAATGAAGGTGATGTATGTCGAAGGGTGAAAGCAGAACACCAACGACCAGCTGGTCTCCTCCAACCTCTTGCTATCCCAGAATGGAAGTTTGATCATATTGAAATGGACTTCGTGACTAGTTTTCCAAAGTCCAAGCGTGGAAATGATGCTATCTTCGTTGTCATCGACAAGCTTTCTAAAGTGGCTCATTTCCTTCCAATCAAAGATTCCATCACAGCAGCTCAGTTGGCAGAGCTTTACACCTCCAGAATTGTCTCCTTGCATGGCATTCCACAATTGATTTCTTCAGATCGTGGAAGCATCTTCACCTCTAAGTTCTGGGACTCCTTCCAGAAGGCCATGGGCACTAACATTCGCTTCAGCACAGCATTCCATCCTCAAACTAGTGGCCAAGTCGAGCGAGTCAATCAAATTCTTGAAGATATGCTCAGGGCTTGTGTCATTTCCTTTGGCATGAAATGGGAAGATTGTCTTCCATATGCTGAATTCTCCTACAACAACAGCTTCCAAGCGAGTTCGGGCAAGGCCCCATTCAGGATTCTCTATGGCAGGAAGTGCCGTACTCCTGTTAATTGGTCAGATACCGGTGAACGCCAACTTCTTGGCAATGACTTAATCACTGAAGCTAAAGAAATGTGTAAAGTCATTCGTGATAATATCAAAGCCGCGCAATCACGCCAGAAGAGTTACTATGATAGTAAGCACCGTGATTTGGCTTTCGAGATCGGAGACCATGTCTACCTCCGCGTCTCTCCAATGAAAGGCACTCGTCGCTTCGGTATCAAAGGGAAGCTTGCCCCTAGATACGTGGGTCCTTTCAAGATCATTGGCAAAAGAGGCGACCTCGCCTATCAACTTGAGCTTCCTTCCAACTTCGCGAACGTGCACGATGTGTTCCACGTGTCACAGCTCCGCAAGTGCTTCAAGACGCCTGAGCGCACTATCAACTTCGAAGAGATTGACCTCCAAGAAGATTTGTCATATCATCAGCACCCCGTTGCTATTCTTGAAGAAACTGAGCGCAAGACTCGCAACAAGTCAATCAAATTCCTGAAAGTGAAGTGGTCGCACCATTCCGACCGGGAAGCCACCTAGGAACGCGAGGACCATCTCCGTTCCGAATATCCGGAGTTCTTTCAGTCCTAGATCTCGGGACGAGATCCTCTCGTAGTGGTGGAGTGTTGTAACACCCCGGATGTAACTTGCCATTTTTGTAACTACGACTCTTGCCATTTTCGTCTATGTGTTATGATATTCCCTCCGTGGTCGGGTTTTGTCTCTCGTGTTGCATTTTGTCATGTCATCATGTGCATTGCATTTGCATACGTGTTCGTCTCATGCATCCGAGCATTTTCCCCGTTGTCCGTTTTGCAATCCGGCGCTCCTATCTCCTCCGGTGCACCCCTCTTGTTTCCTTTCGTGAGCGGGTGTCAAACATTCTCGGAATGGACCGAGGCTTGTCAAGTGGCACCGGTATACCACCGGTCAAGTTTCGTTCCATTTGGAGGTCGTTTGGTACTCCAACGGTTAATCAGGCATCCGCAAAGTCCATTTGTGTGTTGCAGCAAAACCACCTCAAAAACCAGCCCAAAACCTACCAAACTCTCTTCCATGCTCTAGGTCGTTCGATCACGATCGTGCGGGTGAAAACCGCACCTCATTTGGAGCCTCCTAGCTCCCTCTAGCTATAAAAGAGCATCCCCCCGAAATTACATTCGCAGACGAACCCTAGCTATTTCCCTCGCGCCGCGCCGGACGTGTTCGTACGCCGGCCGGACAAAGCCGCCGCCGCCTCCAGCCACTCGCGAGCCGCCACCTGTCGCCGCCGGATCCTCCACCGCGCCGGCCCG
>NC_057802.1:209902342-209929043 GCF_018294505.1 Triticum aestivum | reverse complement strand
CCGTCGCCGGCCCCGAGGCCGCCGCCTCCTCCTTCCTCCGGCGCCCCTCCGGCCTCCCTCTCCTCCTCCATCGCCGGCCAGCAGCGCCCCCGAGCCCGAGCTCCTCGTCCTCGATTGGATTTGGACGAGGTACTGTAGCGTTGACTTTCCCCGAGCCCCCCTCAAAATTCCTAAGTCCTCAGTATTTTTGCATATGTGCCCCTGTTCATCACTGTATAACTTCTTGCATGTAGCTCCGTTTCGCGCGTGTAATATGTCAAATTGTTCGTCTCGTGATGTTCTACATTTTGTTTAATTGCACCATGTTCATTAGAGGTCATATGGATTCCCAAATCTCTGTTGCAAGAGGGCAAGTTGCTGTTATCTGCTGGTTCTTGTCAGAACTTGGAGATTTGTCATTTTTGTATCCGTAATCTGTGCATCTTATGGGCATGAGCTCTACATGTGTTTTGTTGTATGCCATGCCATCTTTCCAAGGGTGTATGCCATGTATTTTTGTGATCTCTGTGGTGACTAGCACAAGCATGCAAACTAGGCTCCGTAATGTTTCTGATTTCAGGGACTTGGTGATTTCTCTTGTCTGCTGTTATTTTGTTGCCATGTAAACTTGATGCTACAGAGAGATCCATGCATATTTTGGTGATGTTCAGTAAGGATGTTTTGTAGCTACAGTTGTAGTTGATCCATTCCTGCACTTGTTTGCAATTATGGCGTGCCATAGCATGACTCAATCTTGCTCTACTTTTGCTATAAAATAATTCTGGCAGATTCTTAACATGATATGCAATTTTGCCAAGTTTATTGTAGTTGATCCATGCATGCTATGTACTTGATCTTGCCATGGTTAGCTTCATAAACATGCCATCTTGCTGTAGGTATGCTTGTTTTTTCATGCATTGGTCTGTAGTGAGTGCATCAAGCTCACCAACGTGCCTTCATATTATTGTTTCTGCCATGCTCTGTTTTCTGCAAAGTCTGAAACCTGATAACGGAACTTGCTATGTTTACATGCTTGCCATCATATATTCTTGTCCTTTTTGACTTATGGTTAGTAAGAGACTTTTGTCATATGCATTTAGTGGAACACTGCCATGCCTTGTTTTTCTATGTTAAGTTCCTGTAGCATCTTGATTTCATGCTCTGAACATTGCTACCTGATGCTGTTTTCTGCCATGTCCAGTTTTTCATCAAGTCTATGATCCTGTTATCTTTTGCACATTTGCCATGCTTGTTTGAGCTTGCTATGTTGTGATCTAGACATAGCTCAGTGTTCATCTTTTGTCAAGCATCTCCTGTAGATTACTGTCATATGCTTTGTTGCGATGTTGGAGTGCTGTAGCATTGTTGTTTGTAGCATTTTAAGTGCTATCATGCTGTTAATCGCAGATTCGTGTCCTTTTTGTTTTGCTTGCCATTTGCAAACCGTGCATCCGTTTCCGGTGATCTTTATATCGATTTCGACCGAAATCATCTCATCTTTCCAGTGGCATGCTTGGTTCGCCAAATTACTGCCATGGTCATCATTTTCCTTCCGGAGCACGCATATGCATCGCATATCATATCTTGCATATCATACATGTTTTGCATCATGTTGCTTGTGCATTTCTCGTGGTTGATTGTGGTTCCGTTTGTTTGTGTTCTTGTCTTGGGTAGAGCCGGGAGACGAGTTCGTGAACGAGGAACCTGTTGAGTACGCTTTCGAGGATCAAGCTCTCGACAACTCTGAGAACCTTGCAGGCAAGATGACCACCCCTCGAAATCACTTCTATCTTTGATTTGCTAGTTGTTCGCTCTATTGCCATGCTACGCTACCTATCACTTGCCATATCATGTCTCCCATTTTGCCATGTCAGCCTCTAACCATCCTTTCCTAGCAAACCGTTGTTTGGCTAAGTCACCGCTTTTGCTCAGCCCTTCTTATAGCGTTGCTAGTTGCAGGTGAAGTTGAAGTTGGTTCCATGTCGGAACATGGATATGTTGGGATATCAGAATATCTCTGATTTAATTAATGCATCTATCTATATTTGGTAAAGGGTGGAAGGCTCGGCCTTATGCCTGGTGTTTTGTTCCACTCTTGCCGCCCTAGTTACTGTTATACCGGGATTATGTTCCTTGAGTTTGCGTTCCTTACGCGGTCGGGTGATTTATGGGACCCCCTTGACAGTTCGCCTTGAATAAAACTCCTCCAGCAAGGCCCAACCTTGTTTTTACCATTTGCCACCTAAGCCTTTTCCCCCGGGTTTTCGCGAGCCCGAGGGTCATCTTATTTTAACCCCCCGGACCAGTGCTCCTTCGTGTGTTGGTCCGAACTGAGTAGACTGCGGTGCCCCCTCCTGGAAACTCGAGGTCTGGTTTTACTCGTAGGATGTCTCATCCGGTGTGCCCTGAGAACGAGATATGTGCAGCTCCTATCGGGATTTGTCGGCGCATCGGGCGGCTTTGCTGGTCTTGTTTTACCATTGTCGAAATGTCTTGTAAACCGGGATTCCGAGACTGATCGGGTCTTTCCGGGAGAAGGTTTATCCTTCGTTGACCGTGAGAGCTTATGATGGGCTAAGTTGGGACACCCCTGCAGGGTATTATCTTTCGAAAGCCGTGCCCGCGGTTATGAGGCAGATGGGAATTTGTTAATGTCCGGTTGTAGAGAACTTGTCACTTGACCCAATTAAAATACACCAACTGCGTGTGTAGCCGTGATGGTCTCTTCTCGGCGGAGTCCGGGAAGTGAACACGGTCTGAGTTATGTATGACGTAAGTAGGAGTCCAGGATCAGTTCTTGGTCATTGCTAGATGACGACCGCTCCGTTGCTTCTCTTCTCGCTCTCTCTTGCGTATGTTAGCCACCATATATGCTTATTGCCGCTGCAGCTCCATTACACCTTCCTTTCCTATAAGCTTAAATAGTCTTGATCTCGCGGCTGTGAGATTGCTGAGTCCTCGTGACTCACAGATTCTACCAAAACAGTTGCAAGTGCCGACGATGCCAGTGCAGATGATGGGGTCGATCTCAAGTGGGAGTTCGACGAGGAACGTGGTCGTTACGATGTGTCTTTTCCTGATGATCAGTAGTGGAGCCCAGTTGGGACGATCGGGGATGTAGCATTTGGGGTTCTCTTATTTTCATCTGGATTTTGACCGTAGTCGGTCTATATGTTTCTATTTTGGATAATGTATGAATAATAGTTATGTATTGTGTGAAGTGGCGATTGTAAGCCAACTCTTTATCCCATTCTTGTTCATTACATGGGATTGTGTGAAGATGACCCTTCTTGCGACTAAACCACTATGCGGTTATGCCTCTAAGTCGTGCCTCGACACGTGGGAGATATAGCCGCATCGTGGGCGTTACAGGGGATGCCCCGGTTGGCATCCCACCTTTCTTCTTCGACAACTATCGGTTAGTTTCGGTTGATCCTAAGTTTTTGCTTCTTCACGTGATGTTTGCTATCCTTGAAATGTCATTTTATTTTGTTTTGCTTGCTGTTTGAATAATATACCAAGATCTGAAATTCTTAAATGAGAGAGAGTCTTCACATAGCTACATAATTATTTAACTACTCATTGACCTTCATTTATATCTTTTTGGAGTAGTTTGTCATTTACTCGTGTGCTTCACTTATATCCTATGAGTAAATAGTTGAATGATTTGAATATCATAAATCTGAAATTATATATGTTTCATATGCTTATCCCATGGGGAGTAATGACTTCACATATAAAAAGTAGAGGTGGTAAATTTATTGAAGGTTAGCAAACATTGTATTGGTCACTTGAACAATTCATCAAAGAATATTGAGGGAAGAGAGATTTCACCTATAAATATACTATCTTGGACATCTTTTGTAATTGTGAGAACTCATTAAAATATGACATGTTAAAAGGTTGATGTTGGACAAGGAAGACAACGTAATGAGTTTTGTTTTCTTATATCTGAAATAAAGTATATTGTCATGGATCATCCAACATGTTGAGCTTGCCTTTTTCCCTCATGCTAGCCAATTCTTTGCACCAAGTAGAGATACTACTTATGCTTCCAAATATCCCTTGAACCAGTATAGCCATGAGAGTCCACCATACCTACCTATGGATTGAGTAAGATCCTTCAAGTAAGTTGTCATCGGTGCATGCAATAAAAATTGCTCTCTAAATATGTATGATCTATTAGTGTGGAGAAAATAAGCTTTATACGATCTTGTGATGTGGAAGCAATAAAAGCGACGGACTGCATAATAAAGATCCCTATCACAAGTGGCAATATAAAGTGACGTTCTTTCGCATTAAGATTTTGTGCATCCAACTATAAAAGCGCATGACAGCCTCTGCTTCCCTCTGCAAAGGGCCTATCTTTTATTATTGTCTTATACCTTATGCAACAGTCATGGTGATCTTCACCTTTCCTTTTTACATTTTATCCTTTGGCAAGCACCTTGTGTTGGAAAGATCCTGATATATATATCCAATTGGATGTAAGGCATCATGAACTATTATTGTTGACATTACCCTTGAGGTAAAAGGTTGGGAGGCGAATCTATAAGCCCCTATCTTTCTCTGTGTCTGATTAAAACTTCGAACCCATAAATATCGCGTGAGTGTTAGCAATTGTGAAAGACTAAATGATATTTGAGTATGTGAAGTTTGCTGAATCAAAGCTCTGACATAGACCCTTCCTGAAAATAAGATGAATTGCAATTGTTTCATGACTAAGAGCACTGTTTGTTAGTTTTCAAGAAAGTGTATGATCTATACTTTAACATGTGAATAGTTTGTTACTTGATCATGAAAAGTTTTATGAGATGAGCTACTGCTATGACATATGATGATGCTAGAAAAGGTGATTGAAATTATCATTGATCAAACTTGTGCACCTGCTAGCATTCACACTTCATAAATTATTTCTTTTATCATTTACCTACTTGAGGATGAGCAGGAATTAATCTTGGGGATGCTGATACGTCTCCAACGTATCTATAGTTTATGAAGTATTCATGCTATTATATTATCTGTTTTGGATGTTTATGGGGTTTACAAAACACTTTTATATTAATTTTGGGACTAACCTATTAACCGGAGGCCCATCCCAAATTGCTGTTTTCTTGCCTATTTCAGTGTTTCGAAGAAAAGAAATATCAAACGGAGTCCAAACGGAATGAAACCTTTGGGAGATTTATTTTTGGAACGGAAGCAATCCAGGAGACTTGGAGTAGACGTTAGGGAAGCTTCGAGGAAGCCACGATGCAGGGAGGCGTGCCCCCACCCTCGTGGGCCCCTCGTGGCTCCCCCGACCGACTTCTTCCGCCTATATATATCCATATACCCTAAAAACATCGAGGAGCATAATAGATCGGGAGTTCCGCCGCCGCAAGCCTCTGTAGCCACCAAAAACCAATCGGGACCCTGTCCCGGCACCCTGCCGGAGGGGGGATCCCTCACCGGTGGCCATCTTCATCATCCCGGCGCTCTCCATGACGAGGAGGGAGTAGTTCACCCTCGGGGCTGAGGGTATGTACCAGTAGCTATGTGTTTCATCTCTCTCGTGTTCTTGAGGTGGTACGATCTTGATGTATCGCCAGCTTTGCTATTATAGTTGGATCTTATGAAGTTTCTCCCCCTCTACTCTCTTGTAATGGACTGAGTTTTCCCTTTGAAGTTATCTTATCAGATTGAGTCTTTAAGGATTTGAGAACACTTGATGTATTTCTTGCATGTGCTTATCTGTGGTGACAATGGGATATTCACGTGATCCACTTGATGCATGTTTTGGTGATAAACTTGCGGGTTCCGCTCATGAACTTATGCATAGGGGTTGGCACACGTTTTCTTCTTGACTCTCCAGTAGAAACCTTGGGGCACTCTTTTAAGTTCTATGTGTTGGTTGAATAGATGAATCTGAGATTGTGTGATGCATAATCATACCCACGGATACTTGAGGTGACATTGGAGTATCTAGGTGACATTAGGGTTTTGGTTGATTTGTATGTTAAGGTGTTATTCTAGTGCGGACTCTTGAATAGATCGATCAGAAAGAATAACTTTGAGGTGGTTTCGTACCCTACAATAATCTCTTCATTTGTTCTCCACTATTAGTGACTTTGGAGTGACTCTTTGTTGCATGTTGAGGGATAGTTATATGATCCAGTTATGTTATTATTGTTGAGAGAACTTGCACTAGTGAAAGTATGAACCCTAGGCCTTGTTTCCTAGCATTGCAATACCGTTTACGCTCACTTTTATCGCTTGTTACCTTGCTATTTTTATAATTTCAGATTGCAAAAACCTATATCTACCATCCATATTGCACTTGTATCACCATCTCTTCGCCGAACTAGTGCACCTATACAATTTACCATTGTATTGGGTGTGTTGGGGACACAATAGACTCTTTGTTATTTGGTTGCAGGGTTGTTTGAGAGAGACCATCTTCATCCTACGCCTACCACGGATTGATAAACCTTAGGTCATCCACTCTAGGGAAATTTGCTACAGTCTTACAAACCTCTACACTTGGAGGCCCAACAACGTCTACAAGAAGAAGGTTGTGTAGTAGACATCACTCATCCCCTTTTAATAGTATTGGCTTTTCCTATGGACTCAATGTGATCTTGGATCACTAAAAGTAAAATGTAGAGTCTTGAGCTTGAGCTTGAGCCAATATGTGTCCTTAGCATTTTGAGGGGTCCACATTCCTAATCCATGCCATGCCAATCATTGAGCTTTCCTGAAATATTTATCTTGAAATAGCATTAGCTCAATGAGCTATATGTTGTTAATAATTACCAAAACCACCTAGGGATAGTTGCACTTTCAGATAGAAACAGTGCTATCATACTTAACTCTGCGGGCTGACAGGGCGCATTAAATGCACCGCTCAATATCACATAATTGGTTGACCGGCAAGGCTTGCCGGGCTATCTTGCAAACTCCGTGCCTGCTTGCTTGACACGTCGTAGGACGGGTGTCATCTGTGGGTTTTTTCTGTAGGGAGAGGCTGCCATGTGGCGAATGGCGTTCACTTAGTCACTCTGCGGCTTGACACCGCACTAATCAACAACGTGGGTCGTGGTGGAGTGGTTGGTGAGGTGGTTTTGCCTCTGTGAGTCCCGGCAGGCCCTGCCAGGACGCTTTGATTGTCTGCTTCTGGGGTTGGCATCGTCCCTTGCCAGGCTCGCCTGTCCGGCAAAATAGGCCTTTCTCTTGACGATATCCTGCTTCTCTGGCTTGGTCTTGGTGCCTCTGATCTGCATGTTGGTCCTTTTAATCTCTTGGTCCCTTGCACTCTGACTTGGGCTGGTGCTTCAATCTTCTTCTTGTGCCTGTGCATAGTTTGGCCACAGACCCAGGGTTTGTTGCACTGACAGAAGCCCCCGGGCCTGCCCCGAATGCGCTGCCGAGCGTCGTCGGGGCAGGGTCTAATAAGTGCACAGGCGGGGTTGCTGAAGAGGCTGGTCTCTTGAGGTCTTCTTCGCTTCTTCAATAGCCTTGATTCCGGGCTAGTTTCCGGTTTCTCCGCGCGCCGTGTAAAGCCAATAGTGGTGGGGCCGCTCCAATAATGGCCCGTGAATGACTTTAACGCACGGGGTAGAAACTGCCAATTCACTCTCCCCACCATGCCCTTATCTTAGCCACGTATGCTGCATGCATCACGCAGGGTAAGTAACGGAGGCGTGTGGCGCGAGAGAGCATCAAGGTGAGGGCCCGGTCGTCTTGAATTGGCGGTGGAGGACGATGGCCGCCCGTTGATGGAGCGGCTCCCCTCCTCGCCCCGTCTATAAAAGGGAGGGGCGGAGGAGGGCGGGGTCACTCATCCTTGCGTTCTTCCTCTTCTGTCTGCTACTTCCTGCTAGATATGCTGGTGAAGAGAGCTTGGGGCTATTCCCCGGGCTCCATCTTGAAGCCTTCCCTCGATCTGAAAGGGGGACTCGGGCGGCGCGGCGACAACGCCGGGGGTGGCAACCCCGGCGTGCTCGCCGCCGGGCCGCCCGTGGCCTTGACTTCAGTGGGAGGGTACGCGAACGACACCATGTCGAGGCTCGAGGCGGGTATGGCATGTGGTAGTCGATTGCTCCTCATTCTTCTTCCTTTTGCGGTGCTGGGGGGAAGTCACGGGGGAGATTCATCGCTAATAGGGGCGAATCTGGCTCTTCCTGGGCGTCGTCCTCCTGCCGTGCAGGAAAGCTCCTTGCTCTCACATACATCTCCGGGACGTGCGGTGGCTTCTAACGTCAGGGCTCCTGGGGACGACCATGCTCTCTGTGGGAAGACCCAGAGAGCATGTCGTCCAGCGTGATGGTCGCGCTAAGGTCTTCGGGTGGTAGTGATGCGGATGGCAGCGGCAACCCACGATGCGTCAAGAACAGGGACGACCGTTCCGACGAGTCATGTTTGCCGGTGACTCCATGCCTCCCATCTGGTCCTCCAGTAGCATCACCATCTACGCCTGCCCTCCGGTTTCTTCCTTCTTGCTGGGGAGCGGCGCTGTCCTGATCCTGGGGAGGCACCGAATCCCAGCTGTGCCCGCCTCCGTCCTCTTCGACCTCTTCCTATAGGAGATGGACAGGGGCAAAGGCATTACGAGGCACTTATCTTTTTTTAATCTTAAATCTGTATGCACTTGCCAAATTTTAAATTCAAATAATGTAATCTCTCGAGTCCGTGTTTGTGTTCTGTAATGCTTGTACTTGTATCAGCATATTAATGAAAAAGATGAACCTTGCCGGGAACCCGCGCATGTGTATGTCCATGCAGAGGTGAGATGCCTCTTTAATATAAATAAATGAGTTTTCCCATGCAAGCTATCCCGCCGACACCCTTTTTGTCTGCCGGAGAGCTGCGTCTACCGGGTAACAGACAAAGGGACCAGCCCCCCGCCAACTTCTTTTTACCAAAGGTCACTGCGACCATCCCGACCGAAGCAACGTTCGGGTCAGGTATGGGAGCACCTAAGTCTCAAAAGAGTGGCGAGGGTTTCTTATGCATAAGTTACAACTTATAGAACACTAACGGACGGGGGGTAGAACTTATCTGCTTGGCTTGCCGGGGATCGCTGTGCCGGGTAATCTCCTCAACTTATTGTCGAGGCCAAGTTCACGGCAGGAACCGACAGCTTCATGCAGATGAGAATGAATGCAGGATGCGATCCTATCTATAAGCATATGCAAATGCTCAGGAAATGCTTATGCAGTGATCTTGAAATGCTCATGCATGCATGCAATCTTGGTCGCCCCCCCCCACAGCGCTTCTTTATTTTCTCTTGCACAGGGTCATCGCCCTGGCTTTGTACAAGGGGTTACATGCAGCTGAGGCAAGGCCTATACAAAAGGGTGGCTGCCAGGCAGGGCCCGATAGCCGCGCCTTACGGGTAGAACTTGCGGAGATGCTCAATATTCCATGTGTGTTTGCAACTAAGTGCCATCTCCGGTCTCCAGACGGACTGCGCCAAGTCTGGTGACTAGTACTACCCGGTAAGGGCCTTCCCACTTTGGTGACAACTTGTTTGTACCCTTGGCGGACGGAATGCGCCTAAAGACAAGGTCACCTTCCTTAAAACACCGGGCGTGAACCCTACGGCTATGATAGCGATAGAGGGCTTGCTGGTAGCGTGCAGCATGCTTAGCATCCTAGAGATGGTTCTCCTCGAGTAGCACAGCGTCATCACGCCGGTGCTGATCTTGCGCTACTTCATCGTAGGCAAGCACTCGAGGCAACCCGTAAATGAGTTCCGTGGGGATAACCGCTTCTGCCCCGTAGACCAGGGAGAAGGGAGTCTGCCCGGTAGCTCGGTTTGGTGTCATTCTGAGAGACCAGAGAACTACCGGCAGCTCCTCGATCCACAACCTGCCGTGCTTCTGCAGTGTATCAAAGGTTCTTGTCTCGAGTCCACGCAGCACTTCGGCGTTCCTCCTCTAAGCTTGTCCATTGCTCCGGGGGTGTGCCATAGAGGCAAATGACATCTTGCATCTGAGGGCATGAACATATGGCATGTAGGCGCGGCTCGTGAACTGGGTGCCGTTATCGGTGATGATCCTTGCCGGAACTCCAAAACGACACACCAATTCTTTCAAGAACTTGATAGCTGACTGAGTAGTCACTGTCGGATCACGGGTTCTGGCAAAACCCTCTAGGTTCGAACACTAGGGTGCGCGCAAAGATTTCCTCCCTACCGATCCGCGTCCTAACTGGCTAAGATCTCAAGGACGAACTCAACGAACTCGCAACACAAGGGACACAAGATTTATACTGGTTCGGGCCACCGTTGTGGTGTAATACCCTACTCAAGTGTGGTGGTGGTGGATTGCCTCTTGGGCTGATGATGAACAGTACAAGGGGAAGAACAGCCTTCTGAGGTTGAGGTGTTCTTGTGCTCGGTGTGTGGATAAGGGTTGGCTATAGATCAGATGCCTCCTACTGTGGTGGCTAGTCCTATTTATAGAGGCCCTGGTCCTCTTCCCGAAATATTGAGCGGGAAGGAAACCAACAACGGCCAATTTGAAAGGGGACAGCTAGTACAACTTATCCTGACAAAAGTAGTCTTCGCCTGCAGAAGGCTCTGGTGGTGACGCTGTCTTGGGCTCCATGGTGACCTCCGTCTTGCCGTCCTGCTGGTCTTGGTCTCATTGCACCGATATGGAAACCTTTGCTTGACGCCTCGGTACTCTGCGCCTGCACTTGCCCCCTTAGCACCAAAGAGGAAACAAGGACGCTGCGCGCGCTGGCGCCCGCCTGATCTTGATCGTCATGGCTCACGTCACGAGAACCTTGCGAGGTTTGCCCTGCCTTGATCTCTCCACTCCTCGCGAGGCAACCTGGTGAGGCCGCTCCTGAGGAGGTCTTGCGTCGTCCACCTCGCGAGGCTTGGCCCCTCGCGAGGGTCTTGAGTGCCTTGTTGATGAAGATGGGCTGTACAGGTCTGCTAGCACAGCCACGCCGTGGGCCGCAGGCAGGCAAGTCCCGGGACCCCCTTTCCCAGAATGCTGAAAGTAGCCCCCGGGCCCAAGGCGCGCTCGGGCTTGGCTTCAAGGCGAAGCCAAAGGTCAAGCGCGGCCGCGGGCCCCAAAAGCCTGCGGCGTTGGTCGACGCATGGCGGTTGATTGGACGTGGGCGTCTCCGCTTCCCCACGCTGCCTCGGTAACTGCCCAACTTGACAGATCACTGTGACATGCAAGGAAAACCATCATTACCTATGATCGTGGGGTGCGCTGGTTGGCCTTCTCCTACTATAAATGAGGAGGGGGGCAGAGCCCCCGTCGCCACTTCTCCCCATCCTGTTTGCTTCTTCCTCCTCGATCCTCTGCTAGTAGCAATGGCGCCGTTGAGGAGGTTCTCTGCCGCGGAGAAGGGGGGAAGGCCCCCCGCGAGGGGCCCGGCTCCCCTGCGCCCAAGCGTGGACGCGGCCGTCCCCGTAAGCACACCGCGACCCTCGCCGCGGCCCCCTGCTCCCGGGGTGGCGCCGCTGCGCGTGGCAGGGGTCACTCCGGTCGCGGCAGCCCCGTCGATGAAGGGAGACGCGCCGTGGTGCGTGGCCTCCCCGGCTGTGCTTCCACTCGGCTGAAGTGCAACCGGAGTTCGTTGTCTGGTTGGAGGATCTGGCTGGCAACTGGCTTCAGCTTCCGCGCTTCTTTGCTGATGAGCTGCCGGCCTCCGGTCCAGGTGGGCTCTGGCTGCAGGCGGACGGTTGTTGCAGCAGGGCTTCTTGGCTTGTGGTTAAGGTCTCCGTCGCGGGCAACATAGCTCTGGCCCGCGGTTGGCAGATGTTCGCCCGCGCGCGCGGCCTGGGCAGGCGGTGCACCCTCCATTTCAAGTATGATGGTGATGCGACCCTCTACGTGAGGGTGTTTGGGGAAGATGGTCGCCGCGCCGGGTGCTGCCCCGAGGTGAACGACGGCGAGGAGGTGCTCGGCCTCGGCGACGGCCGCGACGAGGGCGAGGGCGAGCCCGACGGCCGCGCCTCGTCCAGCTATGGCGGCTCTTCTCTCGGCGACAGCTCCAGCAGCGGTGGTACGACCAGACGCCATGCCGCCGTGCTCGCTTCGAAGGCGGTAGCGGGTCGTCTCGTCACCGCGCCTCCGTGAAGCGCGAGGAGGGATCCGGCTAAGCTCGGGACGTCGCCAAGGGCCTGCCCCCGTGGACCGCTGCAGGGGCGAGCCCCGCTTTTGTTTTGTTCTTCTTTTCCTTCCTGCATCAAAAATGAAACCAGTATGGGCCCAGAGGGGGGTGTATCGAACTATGATTCCTCAATCATTATGCTATGTTTGTTGTTTCCGTGTTGTGTCGTTATTTTGTGCAGAGATAACTTAGCTTGGCGCGTTCGGGGTAGCCTCCTCTTCACGAGGCACTTGTTTCCTCGTGCCCATCTTGCCTTAGTGGTCGCTCAGGAACTGCAGAAAATTCGTTAGGAAGCTCGCTAGGGAGCTTACCGTTCACCCAAGCCTGGACCCAGCACTTTGTATCGCGGTACCTGAGGGGCACGGATTAGGAGAGATGCACCAGCTTGTGGGCTCGAACGATGGTGCCTCGCGAGAAAGCAGACGGACGACAAAGAGAAGGAAAAACGCTCGCGAGGGCGCCTGCCTAGCCCCCTCGCGGGTATGCAAGAGAGAGAACACAAGCTTACTAGAGTCGGAAATAGCAGCAAAAGGCGACAGAACCAAGTCAGCAAGGAACACCAGAAGCAAACTTCGATTAAAAGAAGGCGAGCTAACTACGGAAAGCAAATGAAAAGCCACGTCCGGCACCTAGTCTATTCTTCAAGTCTGCTCACCAGCGCGGAGCTAAGTGCTGCCACTAGTCATGGGAGGGAGCCCTCGAGGCCCGAGGGCGGCACTCCTGAGACTCCCGGGCATGTACAACCCCACTCATTATTATGTGAGAGTGTCACGGGCGGCGATTCTTCACAGGCACCGGGCCTTCTTCACAGGCACTGGGCCTTTCTTCACCGGCACTGGGCCTTGCTTCACAGGCACTGGGCCTTGCTTCATGGGTAGAACTTCCGGAGGTGCTGGATGTTCCAGGCGTTCTGGATGGGTACCCCGTCCTGCGTCTCCAGGCGCGCGGCGCCAGGCCTTGAGACATGGACGACCTTGAACGGGCCCTCCTAGATAGGTCAGAGCTTGTGCAGCCCTTCCCTGGGGAGGACCCGCCTCAGGACGAGGTCACCCACCTCGAGCGTCCTGGAGCGAATGTTGTGGCAGTGGTATCGCCGCAGCGCCTGCTGGTATCTTGCCGCCCTTAGTGCAGCTTTGTGGCGACGTTCCTCCCCGAGCACGAGGTCCATCCCCCGCGTGGCGTCCTACTGCGTTTCATCAAACGCCAGGACCCGTGCGAAGCGATGCTTGACTTCGTGAGGGAGGACCGCTTCGGCTCCGTAGACGAGGAAGAACGGGGTCTCGCCCGTTGGCTTGGCGGCGGTGGTGCGATGGACCACAACACGGACTGGAGCTCGTCATGCCAGCCCCTGCCGTAGGCCTCGAGCTTCTTCTTGAAGGACCTGGTCTTGAGGCCCCTCAGGACCTCTGCGTTGGCGCGTTCGGCCTGACCATTGCTCATGGGGTGCACCACCGAAGCGTAGCAGATCTGCGTTCCAAGGTTAGCACAATATATTTTGAAGAGGTTACTAGTAAACTGCGAGCCGTTGTCTGTGATGATGCGGTTGGGAACCCCGAAGTGGCTCACGAGACTCTTGATGAACTTGACTGCAGAGCCAGCTGGGATAGTGCGGACGGCTTCCACCTCCGCCCACTTACTGAACTTGTCGATGGCGACGTAGAGGCAGCGGTAGCCCCCAGGCGCTCGAGGGAACGGGCCCAAGATGTCCAGCCCCCAAACCGCGAACGGCCATGTGAGTGGGATAGTCTGGAGGCCCTGAGCTGGCTGATGGATTTGCTTGGCGTGGAACTGGCAGGCTTCGCAGGACTTCACCAGCTCGGCTGCATCATTGAGCGCCGTGGGCCAGTAGAATCTACTTCGGAATACCTTGCCGACGAGGGTCCGTGATGACGAGTGGTGCCCGCAGTCCCCACCATGTATGTCAGTTAGCAACTCCTTCCCCTGGTCTCTAGAAATGCAATGCAGTGAAACATCATTTGGCCGCTTCCTGTATAACTCACCGTCCCGGATGCAGTATGCCGTGGCCTGCCGGGCCACGTGCTCCGTGTCCTCCTCCTTCTCCGGCAGCGTCCCTTGCACCAGGTATTCCTTGAATTCCTTGGTCCAGCATCCCTTCTGGGGCTCGAGCGCCAGGAGTAGGCGCGCTCCCGAAGTCGGGCCACAGGCTGGGCCTCCTGTGGCAGGCGGCTACGGGAGCTCCTCCCGAGGCTGAGCTGTCCTTGAAAGTGGTGGCGTTGCTGACAGCTTGAAGAGCCGCTCCTCGAAGACACCGGGCTCTTGGGGCTGCCGCTTGGACGCCCTCTTGGCGATGTCGTCAGCTTCCTTGTTGGTGCCGCGAGGCACGTGCTCCAACTCCAGGCCCAGGAACTGCTTCTCCATCTTGCGCACTTCTGCGAGGTATGCCTCCATGTGCTCGTCCTTCGGCTCGTATACTTTGTTGGAGAAGTTGACGAGAAGCTGCGAGTCGCCCCTGATGGTGAGGTGTTTCACCCCCAGGGCTGCTGCAGCTTTCAGGTCGACTATTAGGCCTTCGTATTCTGCGATGTTGTTGGAGACCTTCTCGCCCTGCTGGAAGCAGAGCTGTACAGTGTAGTAGAGCTTGTCTTGAGTGGGTGAGACGAGTACTGCTCCAACCCCCGCGCCCTGGTGTGCGAAGGCGCCATCGAAATACACGACCCAGCCGTTTGGCGCTTCACTCCCCGGCGAGGTGGACCGGTCTTCGCCTTCTTCAAGCGTCGGGGCATCCGTCCATTCCACCATGAAATCAGCGAGTGCAGCTCCCTTGATGACCCTCGTAGTGCTGAACTCCAACTGGAACGCCTGCAGCTCGATGTTCCACTCAGCGACTCTCCCAGCAGAGTTGGGGCTCCTGAGCACCCTCTCCAATGGGTAGGCTGAGACGACCTTGATGGGGTGGCCCTGGAAGTAGTGCCGCAACTTGCGCGAGGCCACCAAGAGCGTGAGCAAGAGCTTCTGAGGCATGGGATATCGTGCCCTCGCGTCTCGCAATACCGTGCTGACGAAATACACCGGGTGCTCGACGAGGGCTGGCATGTTGGTGAGGCTCATGTCTTGTAGAAGTCGGGGCGTCTCCTGAGGTGATGGAACCTCTGGCGCCTGATCGCTTGCCTGGACCTTGGCAGCGTCGTCCTGCCGAGTTTGGTCCCCTGTTGATGCCGCTACGGGTCTTGCCGCGCCTTCCTGATCTTGCGTCACCTCGACTGTAGATTGGCGCAGCGCGCCCTTGGCTTGGTGTTCTTCCCGTACCGCCACCAATGCTGTGCTGGCGGAGTATGGAGTGGCGGCAAGGTAAAGTACTAGGGGCTCGAGAGGTCGTGGCGCCACCATCACCGGAGGGCTGGTCAGGTATCTCTTGAGGTCTTGAAAAGCTCGGTCGGCCTCCGGGGTCCACTCGAATGGGCCCTTCTTCTTCATCAGCTTGAAGAAGGGTAGGGTGCGCTCTCCCTGCTTGGAGATGAAGCGTCCCAACGCAGTTACCTGACCCGCCAGCTTCTGCATTTCCTTGAGGGTCTGTGGTGGGCTGATGTCCTCAATGGCCTTGATCTTCTCTGGGTTTGCCTCGATCCCTCTATGGGACACGAGGAATCCCAGCAGCTTGTCGGAAGGGACACCAAACACGCACTTCTCCGGGTTAAGCCACAAGTTCACCTGGCGCAGGCTCGCGAAGGTCTCCTCCAGATCCTGGATCAAGGTCCTTGCCTCCCGAGACTTCACCACAATGTCGTCGACATAGGCCTCCGTGTTTCTCCTGAGCTGCCGCCCTAAGGCGATGTGCATCAGCCGCTGAAAGGTCTCGCCCGCGTTGCGCAGTCCGAAGGGCATGGAGGTGTAGCAGTACACCCCACACGGGGTCAGGAAGGCTGTCTTCTCTACATCTTGTACCGCCATCTTGATCTGGTGATACCCTGAGAACGCATCCAGGAAGCACATCAGGTCGCACTCGGCGGTGGAGTCAACGATCTGGTCAATGTGTGGGAGCGGGAACGGATCCTGGGGCAGGCCTTGTTGAGGTTGGTGAAGTCGACGCACATTCGCTCGTTCCCTCCTTTCTTCGGCACTACGACAGGGTTCGCCAGCCATTCGGGGTACCGAACCTCGCGAATGGCACCCGCCGCCTCCAACTTGCGGGTCTCTTGGACGATGAAGGCCTGCTTCTTCGTGGACTGCTGTCTCGCCCGCTGCTTCACATGGCGCACATTGGGGCATAACCTTAAGTGATGCTGAATCACCTCTCTCGGGACCCCCACCAGCTGATTGGGCTCCCATGCGAATATATCCTTGTTTGCGTGCAAGAACTTCACCAACGCTTCCTCTTGGATTGGGTCGAGGCCGGCACCTATGGCAAAGGTGGCTCCTGAGGACCCATCCTCGTTGAACGGCACCTTCTTGGTTTCCGCCTTGTCTTGGGTAAACAACTGCTTCTTCTTGGCTGGCGCAGCTCCCTTGGCCTCGAGGGTGCCCGCATCGGCGGGCTGCGCCGCCGCAGTGATCTTGAGGGCGAGCTTAAGCGCCGCCAGGGCCTCCTTGGCCTCCCCCTTGACGGTGAGGACGCCCTTGCTTCTAGGCATCTTCATGAGGTTGTAGGCCGGATGGGCTGCTGCCATGAACTGGGCCAATGCCGGGTACCCGAGGATGGCGTTGTTTGGGAGGCCAATGCGGGCGATGTCGAAGTCGACCTGCTCGGTGCGGTAGTTGTCGCGCGTGCCAAAGGTGACGGGAAGGCGGATCTTCCCCAAGGAGTGGGCGGTGCCGCCGCCAACTCCTGAAAAAGGATTGCTGAGACTGAGCCGCTCGAGCGGCACATGAAGAAGGATGAAGGTCTCCACGGAGAGCACATTAAGGCCGGCGCCACCGTCGATGAGGGTCTTGGTGACGGCCACATTGCAGATGGTGGGCGTGCAAAGCATCGGGAGCATAACCGATCCGGCGGTGGTGACGGGGTGGTCTTCTGAGTCGAAGGTGAGGTCAGCTTTGGGCGCAGCCCAGCCCGGCGGAGCCCCCGAGGACTTGGAGGCGGCACCGATCTGGCACAGGAATGGCTTGATATGGCGATCTGAAGGCGGCGCTTGAGAGCCGCCTAGCAGGGCCACGACCGCGTGGTGCACCGGTGCCGCGTAGCGCGCAGTGAAGAGGTCGCGCAGCTCCTCCCAAGATGCCACCATGGATCCGGGGAGGTTGAGAAGCCAGGCGCGCGGCACGCCGGTGAGGGCCATAGGAAACCAGTTGGCCATGACCTTGTCGTCGCCCTGGCCTCGAAGATGGCCTCCTCGTATGCTAGCAGGAAAGCTGTCGGGTCGGCCGCGCCGTCGTAGCGCGGTGGCATCTCCGGCTTGAACTTGTGTGGCCACTACACCTGCCACAAGGCGGGGGCCAGGGCTCGGAGCCTCCTGGCCCTGTCGACAGCGCCGGCCGTCGGAGTCGGTAGCGGGGCGCCTGCCATGAGGGCGAGGCACGGTGGTGGCGGAGCGTAGATTGGCGGAGGGAAGGCTATGGCGTACCCCTACCTAGCGCGCCAAATGTCGGATCATGGGTTCCAGCAAAACCCTCTAGGTTCGAACACTGGGGTGCGCGCGAAGATTTCCTCCCTACCGATCCACGTCCTAACTGGCTAAGATTTCAAGAACGAACTCAACGAACTCGCAACACAAGGGACACAAGATTTATACTGGTTCGGGCCACCGTTGTGGTGTAATACCCTACTCCAGTGTGGTGGTGGTCGATTTCCTCTTGGGCTGATGATGAACAGTACAAGGGGAAGAACAACCTCCTGAGGTTGAGGTGTTCTTGTGGTCGGTGTAGGCTAAGGGTTGGCTCTAGATCATATGCCTCCTACGGTGGTGGCTAGTCCTATTTATATAGGCCCTGGTCCTCTCCCCAAATATTGAGCGGAAAGGAAACCAACAACGGCCAATTTGAAAAGGGACAACTAGTATAGCTTATCCTGACAAAAGTAGTCTTCGCCTGCAAAAGGCTCTGGTGGTGACGCCGTCTTGGGCTCCATAGTGACCTCCGTCTTGCCGTCCTGCTGGTCTTGGTCTCATTGCACCGATATGGAAACCTTTGCTTGACGCCTCCGTACTCTGCGCCTGCGCTTGCCCCCTTTGAACCAAAGAGGAAACAAGGAAGCTGCGCGCGCTGGCACCCGCCTGATCTTGATCGTCATGGTTCACGTCACGAGAACCTCGCGAGGTTTGCCCCACCTTGATCTCTCCGCTCCTCGCGAGGCAACCTGGTGAGGCCACTCCTGAGGAGGTCTTGCTGTTGGGGAACGTAGTAATTTCAAAAAATTTCCTACGCACACGCAAGATCATGGTGATGCATAGCAACGAGAGGGGAGAGTGTTGTCCACGTACCCTCGTAGACCGAAAGCGGAAGCGTTTAACACAACGCGGTTGATGTAGTGGTACGTCTTCACGATCCGACCGATCAAGTACCGAACGCACGGCACCTCCGAGTTCAGCACACGCTCAGCTCGATGACGTCCCTCGAACTCCGATCCAGCCGAGTGTTGAGGGAGTGTTTCGTCAGCACGACGGCATGGTGACAATGTTGATGTTCTACCGACGCAGGGCTTCGCCTAAGCACCGCTACGATATTATCGAGGTGTAATATGGTGGAGGGGGGCACCGCACACGGCTAAGAGATCAATGATCAGTTGTGTCTATGGGGTGCCCCCTGCCCCCGTATATAAAGGAGCAAGGGGGGAGGCGGCCGGCCTAGGAGGAGGGCGCGCCAAGGGGGGAGTCCTACTCCCACCGGGAGTAGGACTCCTCCTTTCCTTGTTGGAGTAGGAAAAGGGAAGGGAGAAGGAGAAAAAAGGAAGGGGGCGCCCCCCTTCCCTAGTACAATTCGGACTAGTCCATGGGGAGGGGTGCGGCCACCCTTTGGGGCCTTTCTCTCGTTTCCCGTATGGCCCATTAAGGCCCAATACGAATTCCCGTAACTCTCCGGTACTCCGAAAAATACCCGAATCACTCGGAACCTTTCCGATATCCGAATATAGTCGTCCAATATATCGATCTTTACGTCTCGACCATTTCGAGACTCCTCGTCATGTCCCCGATCTCATCCGGGACTCTGAAATCCTTCGGTACATCAAAATTCATAAACTCATAATAAAACTGTCATCGTAACGTTAAGCGTGCGGACCCTACGGGTTTGAGAACTATGTAGACATGACCAAGACACCTCTCCGGTCAATAACCAATAGCGGAACCTGGATGCTCATATTGGCTCCCACATATTCTACGAAGATCTTTATCGGTCAAACCGCATAACAACATACGTTGTTCCCTTTGTCACCGGTATGTTACCTGCCCAAGATTCGATCGTCGGTATCTCAATACCTAGTTCAATCTCGTTACCGGCAAGTCTCTTTACTCGTTCCGTAATACATCATCCCGCAACTAACTCATTAGTTACAATGCTTGCAAGGCTTATAGTGATGTGCATTACTGAGTGGGCCCAGAGATACCTCTCCGACAATCGGAGTGACAAATCCTAATCTCGAAATACACCAACCCAACAAGTACCTTTGGAAGCACCTGTAGAGCACCTTTAAAATCACCCAGTTACGTTGTGACGTTTGGTAGCACACAAAGTGTTCCTCCGGTAAACGGGAGTTGCATAATCTCATAGTCATAGGAACATGTATAAGTCATGAAGAAAGCAATAGCAACATACTAAACGATCGCGTGCTAAGCTAACGGAATGGGTCAAGTCAATCACATCATTCTCCTAATGATGTGATCCCGTTAATCAAATGACAACTCATGTCTATGGCTAGGAAACATAACCATCTTTGATCAATGAGCTAGTCAAGTAGAGGCATACTAGTGACACTCTGTTTGTCTATGTATTCACACATGTATTACGTTTCCGGTTAATACAATTCTAGCATGAATAATAAACATTTATCATGATATAAGGAAATAAATAATAACTTTATTATTGCCTCTAGGGCATATTTCCTTCAGTCTCCCACTTGCACTAGAGTCAATAATCTAGTTCACATCGCCATGTGATTTAACATCAATAATTCACATCACCATGTGATTAACACCCATAGTTCACATTGTCATGTGACCAACACCCAAAGGGTTTACTAGAGTCAATAATCTAGTTCACATCGCTATGTGATTAACACCCAAAGAGTGCTAAGGTGTGATCATGTTTTGATTGTGAGATAATTTTAGTCAACGGGTCTGTCACATTCAGATCCGTAAGTATTTTGCAAATTTCTATGTCTACAATGCTCTGCACGGAGCTACTCTAGCTAATTGCTCCCACTTTCAATATGTATCTAGACCGAGACTTAGAGTCATCTAGATTAGTGTCAAAACTTGCATCGACGTAACCCTTTACGACGAACCTTTTGTCACTTCCATAATCGAGAAACATATCCTTATTCCACTAAGGATAAATTTGACCGCTGTCCAGTCGCTGGGAAGCTCTCCAGTTTGGAGGAAGTGGACAATGTGCCTTGCCCAAGTTGGAGCCTGGGGCTCGGCAACGAGGACTAGCGGCACCTCCTCTGCTGCGGGAGCAGATGCCTCATTCGCTGGTCCATGGGCCCGGCTGGAGGGGGTGGTCCGACAGGCTGCGAGGAGTTGTTTCCGGCAGGGACTCTGCTAGGAGCGGACGGCTCTACCGGGAGAGGCTTACCGTAGTCCAACTTTCTCCTTTTCCGGGCCATTGTTGCTGGGGATACGGAGGGTTGACTGAGATAGAGAACAAAAGTCCCTGGTTCCATAGGAAGCTTCTGCGCAGCACACTCTAATAGATGATTAACTATGCTATTTTCCGCACGGAGTACGTGCTCTATTTGCAATCCGTCAAAGCGCTCCTCCAGTCTCCTCACTTCCTCGACGTACGCCTCCATCAATGGACTTTGGTAATCCTTGTTGACTTGTCTCACCATACTCAGCTGTATTGTTGGTTGCTTCTTCCCGGGCAAAATGCATTTGGACGACGTACTTCAAGTGCTCCCCGGAGGGGGCGACAAGAAGCACGCCAGCTCCTGCACCTTGTTGGGAAAAAGCACCATCAAAATACATAATCCATTCTTGGGGCAATTTCTTGCCGGGGATAACTATCTCTGTCAATTCCTCATCAGGGGTTGGCGTCAATTCTGCAATAAACTCTGCCAATGCCCTGCTCTGAATAGTTGATGTGCTCTCAAACTTCAAACCAAAGCTGCATAACTCCAAAGCCCACTCCACTATTTTGCCGTTAGCCTCAGGGTTTCGGAGTATCCTTTGCAACGGAAAACGAGTAACAACCATGATCTCATGGGCTTGGAAGTAGTGGCCAAGTTTCCTTGAGGCCATAATGAGCCAAAGATCAACTTCTGCACGTCAGAGTACCTCGATCTAGCCCCCTGTAACAAGGAGCTGACGAAGTACACTGGGCACTGGAGCACTTTCTTCGTTGCCGCATCCTTGGGGTTGCTCTCGTTGTTGTGCTCATTGCTGTCCTGATCCTTCTTTGATTCTGCCGGTCTTTGCTCACTTTCTGCCTCATCCACTTCTCGCTACGCTACCAAGGCCGCACTGACCACTTGGTTGGTTGCCGCCAAGTATAGCAGCAATGACTCCTAGGGTTTGGGAGCAACAATGGTAGGCACAGAGGACAAGTAGGCCTTGAACTCTTGCAAAGCTACATCTGCTTCTGGGGTCCACTTCATAGGACCTGCCTTCTTCGAAATTTTGAAGAACGACAGGGCGCGCTCGACAGACTTGGAGATCAATCTGCTTAGTGGGGCAACACATCCTGTCAGACGCCTCACATCCTTAACTGTCCTTGGCACTTGGATCTGCTCGACGGCCTTGATCTTGTCAGGGTTGGCTTCGATCCTGCGATGGAATCCAAAGAACCTGAGCAACTTGCCGGAGGGAACACCAAATACACACTTCTCCGGGTTGAGCTTCAGATTGATCTTGCGCAGATTAGCAAATGTGTCCTCCAAATCTTGAATAAGGGTGGCCTTAACCTTGGTCTGGAGCACAATATCATCCATATAGGCTTCTATGTTTCTGTGCAACTGTGGCTCAAAACCCATCTGGACTGCCCTTGCAAAAGTGGACTCGATACTCTTTAATCCGAATGGCATGGGGACAAAGCAGTACATACCACATGGAGTGATGAACGACGTCTTCTCTTAATCTTCCTTGGACATGAAGATTTGGTGATACCCAGAGTATGCATCCAGAAAGGTGAGCAAATCACGATCTGAAGTGGAATCCACAATCTGGTCGATACGCGGCAAGGGAAACGTGTCTTTCGGGCAAGCCTTGTTGATATAACTGAAATCTATGCAAAGCCTCCACTTCCCGTTAGCCTTCCGGAATACCACTGGATTTGCCAACCATGTGGGATGCAACACTCCTCTGACCAAACCAGCTGCCTCAAGTTTCTTGATCTCTTATTCAATGAACTGCTGCCTCTCCAAGGCCTGCTTCCAGACTTTCTGCTTGACAGGTCGGGCATGTGGGCAGACAGCAAGGTGGTGCTCGATTACCTCGCTGGGAACACCGGGGATATCAGATGGTTGCCACGCAAATGCATCAATATTCGCCCGCAGGCAGGCAATGAGCGCGCTTTCCTATTTGTCATCGAGGGTAGCGCTGATAGTGAAAGTACCATCAACGCCAGCCAGCCTTGCCGGGACCTTCTTCACTTGGGGTGCGGCGACCTTGGATCTCTTGCTGTTAGAACACTCCGGCACGTCATCAACGGGTGCCGTGCACTCGGTGGGGGCACGCTTCCCGGACTCTTTGCCGGAGTCCCTACAATCTCTCTTCTTTCCTTTACTTTCCTTAGCGGGAGCTGCCCCTGCCGCTGCCTCTGCCGCGACAACGTCCTAGTACAAATGATTGCATCCTTCTCATCTGATGGGATGGTGATGACTCCTAGTGACCCAGGCATCTTCAAGGTATTGTAGGCATAGTGGGATGCCGTCGTGAACTTAGCCCGGGCCGGGCGTCCAAGAATCCCATTGTACGGCAGGGGGAGATCAGCCACATCAAACACAATCCTCTCAGTCCGGTAGTTCAGTTCTCCCAAACGTTACCGGCAATGTGATATTTCCCTTAGGATGGCTCCTGCCGGGATTAACTCCTTGAAACATGCCGGTAACCCCTAGCTCTTCCTCTGCTATCTGAAGCTTGCTGATAACCGCTGGGGAAATCAGATTCAACCTGGCCCCGCCGTCCACCAGCATCTTTGTGACCTTGAGGTTGCGAATTGTTGGGGAGACCAACAATGGCAAACACCCTACCACAGTGGTACGGCTAGGATGATCCTCCTCGTAAAAAATGATGGGCGTACAGGACCATTTGAGCGGCTTCCGGGCCTCTGGCGCTGGTTCCACGACATTGACTTCTCGTGCCCGCCGCTTGAGCTGGCGGTGAGAAGTGTGAAGAGATGCACCTCCGTCAATGCACAGGGCGTCTGTGGCCTTTTGAAAATCCTGCTCGCTGGTTTCCTCTTCATCCCATTCATCACTCTCATCATCACAGGTTTCCTTCTCTCGACCTCTGGCGGGCTTTCCTTGGTTCCGAAAGGGTTTGTCGGGCCAATTTACTTCACCGCCTCGGCCCTTACCACCAGCAACATTATGACCCTTTTCCTTATCATGCTTCTCATACTCTACTCTCTGTTTCTTGACAAGCTGCTCAACCTGATAACACTCTTGAAGGTCATGGCCCTTGGTCTGATGAATCTTGCAGTACGGCCCATCGCCTTTCCCTGCTTTCTCGGCAGCAGCGGCTGCCCGGTAGTTAGTGCACATGGCAGCTTCCTTGCCGGGAGCCTCAGCCTTGGCCCTCTTGCCGGTACTAGGTGCACCCGATCCTTCAACAGTCATCACTGCCTTATCTCTCCACTTCTTACTACGCTTCTTGCTCTTCTTCTGACTGGTTGATTCGTCCTCATCCTCTGAATCAACATTGGTGCAATCTTCCTCTCCGGGCAACTTCCTTCCCTCCTCCATCCGAGCACACTTATCCACTAATGTGTAAAGCTCCTTCACAGTCTTGGGCAACCACACGTTCATCTTGGAACATATCGGACGATTGCGCACATTGGACTGGAAGGCAGCTATTATGGCTGCCGGATGGATATTTGGGATATTTCTATGAACTTTGCTGAATCTCTGTAAATACTTACGGAGGGTTTCTCCTTCCTTCTGTTTGAGTAGCTGCAAGTCGCTGGGCCTGCCGGGTTCTTGATGACCGCCAGTAAAGGCGCCAATGAACTCGTGGCACAGGTCAGCCCATGATGAAATGGAGTTCTCCCGTAGGTGCATCAGCCAAGACCTCAAATTGGACTTGAGGGCCAAAGGTAAGTATGGCAAACACCTTCTCATCTCTTCCCCCCGCAGCTTGAACAACGATGGTGTTGATTCTCATGAACTTTGCCGGGTTCAGCCTCCCATCGTACTTCTCAGGTATCTTTGGCTTGAACGTGCGAACGGACGGCCAACAGACTTGTCGTAGCTCACGAGTAAAGGCAGGGCAGCTAACCTCGAAAGGTAGGCACCCGCCAATACTGAGCGTGGGCTCGTGGACGTAGTGGCCGTCGCACCCATCGGTCCGGCGAAGGTCGTCGTGGTGTTGTTCGACAACGACGCGCACGTCTCCTCTTTGCCTATCCTCCGGGGCTCGACATTGGCCTGGACGTGCTCGAGGGTCAGAAGAGGCCATTGAGACGTTGTCGGGGTCTTGATTCTGTTGCACTCGTGTGGATGGCCCCTTCCATACGGTCTGCAGCATGAGCTGTTGCTGTCGCTTGGGGAGGTCGCGGCGGGCCAGCTCGATGTGAGCCCCCACATTCGGCGAAACCAAGAAGGCTTTGGATGGTGGCATGCCATTAGTCCATCTACTCGGCCGCTGGCAAAAACCTCAGCAGCAGTTGAGCCCACGCCATGGTCTCCGAAGCTGTACTCGGCAAGGGTGATGATGAAGTCGATCGCATCGTCGCTCGGCTCCTGGCGGTGCCAGCGGCGGCAGCACTGCGTCCCCACTGCTTGTGCGGGGCGACCACTTGGATGTGGTGCGGCTTGGTTGACCCATCCCGGAGGAGGTGCATGCACTGTGGCCGCACCCATGGTGGGAGCGGCTGGACGGCGGCGATTCACCCCGGTCGCGAGGCGTAAAACCCTACTCCTGCTTTGGTGGATTGATGGTGGAAAGGTGGTGGTGAAACATAGTACACTTGCTCGGCAAGGGTTGCCTCAGGGCGGCAGTGGCTCCGCGCGTATGGCGGTGTGAGTTATCCAACCTTCTAACCCTTTCTACGGTTGCCACGGGCCTCCTTTTATAGATCAAGGGGTTACCACAATGGCAAAGTAGTCATTACGCACTGATAAGATAGCAACAATGCTATCATACCAAACTCTACAGGCTGACAGGGCACATTAAATGCACCGCTCAATGTCAGATCGTTGGTTGTCCGGCAAGTCTTGCTGGGCTATCTTGCCAACTCCGCGCCGGCTCGCTTGACACGTCGCAGGACGGGTGTCGTCTATGGGTTTTTCTGTAGGGAGAGGCTGCCATGTGGCGAATGGCTGTCACTTAGTCACTCTGCGGCTTGACACCGCACTGATCGATGACGTGGGTTGTGGTGGAGTGGTTGGTGAGGTGGTTTTGCCTCCGTAAGTCCCGGCAGGCCCTGCCGGGACGCTTTGGTTGTCTGCTTCTGGGGGTGGCCTCGTCCCTTGCCGGGCTCACCTGTCCGGCAAAGGAGGCCTTTCTCTTGACGATATCCTGCTTCCCTGGCTTGGTCTTGGTCCCTCTGATCTACATGTTGGTCCTTCGAATCTCTTGGTCCCTTGCACTCTGACTTGGGCCGGTGATTCAATCTTGTTCTCGTGCGTGTGTACAGTCTGGGCATGTAACACCCCGGATGTAACTTTCCATATTTGTAACTCCAACTCTTGCCATTTTCGGCTATGTGTTATGATATTCCCTTCGTGGTCGGGTTTTGTTTTTTCGTTTTGCATTTTGTTCATGTCATGCATCTCATATCATGTCATCATGTGCATCTCATTTGCATACGTGTTCGTCTCATGCATCCGAGCTTTTTCCCCGTTGTCCGTTTTGCAATCCGGCACTCCCACCTCCTCCGGCACACCCCTCTTGTTTCTTTTCGTGAGTGGGTGTTGAACGTTCTCGGAATGGACCGAGGCTTGTCAAGTGGCCAAGGTATACCACCGGTAGACCACCTGTCAAGTTTCGTGCCATTTGGAGGTCGTTTGACGCTCCAACGGTTAACTGGGTAACCGCAAAGTCCGTTTGCGTGTTGCAGCAAAACCCCCCTCTAAACAGTCCAAAACCCCTCTAAGTCACTTCCATGCTATAGGTCGTTCGATCACGATCGTGTGGGCGAAAACCGCACTCCATTTGGAGTCTCCTAGCTCCCTCTAGCTATAAATATGTGAGACTCCCCAAAATTTCCGGATCCCCGAAACCCTAGCCTCTCCCTCCACGCGCCGAACGTGTCCGCCCGGCGCCGGACGAATCGTGCCGCCGCCCGCAGCCAACCGCAGGCTGCCACGTGTCACCGCCGCCCTCACCGCGCC